>NC_045733.1:22674033-22791533 GCF_008692095.1 Etheostoma spectabile | reverse complement strand
CACTTGCATGCTTTTTAGCTGATAGTCACTAGATGAGACCATTTATACCACCACCATGTTATGTCATACAATATGTGTTATGTTATGCTAAGAAATCGTCCTGTACACATTCACCCTTAACCCTCCTGTTGTCCTCGGGGTCAAATTTGACCCATTTTCAAAAAGATTCTAAATCAGAAATATGGGTTTCCCTCAACCAAATTGAAAAACAAAATAACATGGATGGTTCCATATGACGTTCCTCACAAGTTAAATAACTGATCGGTTCACTATTCTCATTGAATTTGGGGGTTTTCATTTAATTTCATAGCATTATAAGAAAAAAAAGATTTAGGATCACTGAAAAACGTGACAGAAATAGAGCTAAAAACAACAAAAATGTTCCAAAAAACGCAGAAATAACCGACAAAGACATCGTAAAAAGTGAGAAAGAAGTTGGGGACAAGGTAGAAAATGTCAAAAAGTGACAACAAATGTCGGAGAAAGCCTCAAAAACTTGGTCATGTCCAAAAAAATCAATGAGATTGAAGCAACCCCTTTACAGTGTCAATATGAAATATAAAAATATGAAATGTAAAAATACAAAGTATAGGTGGCGCTGAAACAATGTAGTGTAATAGTGTAAAATAAAAAGAGAGAAAAATGTCAATAAAAGTGACAAATGTAAAAAAAAAAAGCTTTAAAAATTTGGGGTAAAATCCACGAAAATTTAAAAAAGGCTCAGAAAAAGTCAACAAACGTTGAAAAAGTGACAAAATCATTGGGGGGGGGGGGGGGGGGAGCTACAAAAGGGTCAAAAAAGATGACCATAACTTTGATAAAAGGTTTTTCATTTTTAAATTTCTAGGTCAGTGGGATTAAAAGGGTTAAAAGATTTTCGTGAGCTTTTGAGAGCCGGCCAGTTGAGCGGGACGCTCCTTATTTGCATTAAGTAGCCTGGATTCAAGTTATACAAATGAGGAGCAGGCACCTCGATAATCCGCTTCTCCAAAGTCCCCACAACGCTACCAGAATGCATTGCATGGATGCTCACATAGACAATGGATGGTGAACGGGGAAATCACCCTTGACAATAGACACGCACCATAACTCTTCATCTTTCACCTAGCTCTCGTACCTTAGCCTCATCTTCCTGCAGGAAGCCTCTTTTGGCCTTGCGGTACTGGTGGAGATCCATGGAGGGGACGGGTCTTTCCATAATCAGGACCAGGTCCTCCTCCAGAAGATAACAGTCAAGTAGGGAGATGGCTGCAGAGCTCCCAGCTGATTCAGCTCCACCTGCTGCTTTTACCATGAGGGCGACTTCCTCAATGACCTTAAACACCTTTCCGTTCTTGATCTTAAGGAAATACAGAAAATACATTAGAAAAAAAAATATCACGGTAAATGAGAAAGAAAGGTCCGTGTTGGTGTAAGGAGACCAGATTCATTCACCTACCACTTTACTGTAGTAGACCTTTCCTTTTGGAATATGTTTGATAGCAACCTGAAAGATGGAAACACAATTGTTTCACTTGGAAGTGTGTAAAAATGCAGTGAAATATGAATATGTGTTTGTGTGTGAGAGTGAGAGTGAGAGAGAGAGAGAGAGAGAGAGAGAGACCTACTGATACAGCGTCTTCTTTCCGGTAGCCTGCATACACGGCTCCAAAACCACCTTTAGCAATCTGGTAAATCTCGATATAGGTGGCTTCAAATTCAGCTGCACATAATCACAGAGAGATGACATACTGGATGAGATGTGTTTTTGTACTACTTTCATTTTGAGGAACACCTATTGTTAGAAATGTGCTTATTTTCTTCATGTTCCTAATACGGCTCGTCTGTAGGCTAAATATGAGTATATAATATAATGCAGCCATTAGCTCTGTCCAAAGGTTAAAGAAATCCCCCTACCACCACTCTAAAGCTTACCAATTATCACATACAAAAACTAAGTATAACTGTTATACAATATATAACAGTTAGGACAATGAGTCCAAGCCTTCTGCGCAAAAGTCCAACCCGCGAAAGTCCAACCCAAAACGAAATGGCTGCAAGGCAAATTTTAGGAAAGATTGCAACATGTGAGCTGCAAGGTATGTAGTTAATTATAGATGCAAATTTCCCCTTGAAATGTATTTTATACATCCAATCAAAAAGCTTTAACCCTCATGTTGTAAAACGCTCTTTAGGGTGATTTTGATTCGTTACGTTGCACTTGACGCAACACTACAAGACAACTGGACAGATTTGGCGGCATTTATTTGCGACAAATCATTGCGGCTTTATGGCGCTAACGTTAGCACATAGTAGTATGTAGCGTACGGCGACATGATTGAAAATGAAGAAAGCAGAGATCCCAGAGATTGGGCAGAGAAGCAGCAAGACATTCCCATCATCCTCGGCCTTATCTGGGAGACGTTTGAGATAGTAGGCGTCAAGAAGGACTCCTGGCCAATGTGCTGGGGACCTTCTTAATTAATGTCTGTTTAGTAATTCATATTTCATCCTTTGTTTTCTTTCCAGAAGCCACATTCGAGCACACACACATGCATGTAGATTCATTTAAATGTTAAGGGGAAGATTAAAAAAAGAGAAACTGGATCTGTGACTTCTCACAGAATCACAATTGAATTCATATCATGTTCATATATCTTGCTGCTCAGTCAGAATCTTATTAAGCTGGAGTCCCAGTCTCTGTCACAATAATCATACATGTGATGTTTTAGGCCTGTTGGCAGACATCCATTTAACATGTAGCCAACGGAATATAAAGAGAATGTTTTCCCATGGTTGTCATTTGCAAGGCTACTTTTACTTTTATACTTTAAGTACATTTCCCAGCCTGTACTTTGTTACTTTTACTTGAGTAAAGAAGTTAAATCAGTACTTCTACTTTTAGCAGAGTATTTTTTAACACAAGTATCTGTACTTCTACTTGAGAACAGAAAGGGAATACTTTTGCCATCTATGCATCCGTCACTATATAGAGCTCCAGTTAGCATGAAACAGGCTACTGCAGACTGGTGATGGTGTGTAAGACTGGTGATGGTGTGTAAGACTGGTGATGGTGTATAAGACTGGTGATGGTGTGTAAGACTGGTGATGGTGTGTAAGACTGGTGATGGTGTGTAAGACTGGTGATGGTGTGTAAGACTGGTGATGGTGTATAAGACTGGTGATGGTGTGTAAGACTGGTGATGGTGTATAAGACTGGTGATGGTGTATAAGACTGGTGATGGTGTGTAAGACTGGTGATGGTGTATAAGACTGGTGATGGTGTATAAGACTGGTGATGGTGTGTAAGACTGGTGATGGTGTATAAGACTGGTGATGGTGTATAAGACTGGTGATGGTGTGTAAGACTGGTGATGGTGTGTAAGACTGGTGATGGTGTGTAAGACTGGTGATGGTGTGTAAGACTGGTGATGGTGTGTAAGACTGGTGATGGTGTATAAGACTGGTGATGGTGTGTATTGACCCTAAAGTCTGCAGAATAGCGCCAATAGTCATAATAATCATGTTACAGAAAAGCCTGTCTCATGAAAACTACTTGGCAAATGAGAAGTTACCTGTCTTCCCGTCAAAATGGAAAATCAACACGCTTTTTTATCGATGTTTTGAACATTTTCTTACAATTCTTACAATTATATAGACTAAAATGAAAGGAACATATTTTGATGGATAATCACAGATTGGAACATGTCAACTTTTACTCAATACTATTTCAAAAACCACTTCAATTGTTTTTTCAAATGCTATAACATTGAATAAAACGCCCCAAAATTAATGAAAATAGAGATTTGTTCTTGCCAAAGAGCGTTGTGTGGGATCAATCATGTTATTTTGGGTAGTTAAAAAGAACACTGATATAGGAAAACGGGTGAATTTGATCCGAGGGACAACATGAGGGTTAGTGGCAAGTGGAATTATGAACTCCGCTACACTGGCAACAAATTGAATAAGCGTATCCCTCAAATTGTCATACTATTCCTTTAACCATGAATCAGGTCCAATGTAACTTTCTTTCATATTGGCTTACCTCTGCTGGTTTTTACTGAGAAGGGAATGTCATGAATGATATCCTCATCTGAGGATGAACATGAGCTGCTGCTCAGGCTGAAGTCAGAGTTGTGCATCTTTGAGGGACTGTCTGTGTCATCGGGGGTCACACGGCTACCCGTAATAAACCCAGTCCTGGGCCCATTGGTGCTGGTATCTGAGGAACTGTCTGTGTCATCTTGGGTCACACGGCTACCCGTAATAAACCCAGTCCTGGGCCCATTGGTGCTGGTATCTGAGGAACTGTCTGTGTCATCTTGGGTCACACGGCTACCCGTAATAAACCCAGTGCTGGGCCCATTGATGTTGGTATCATTGCTACCCCTTCTCTTTTTCTTTGGGCAGTCATCATTAGTGTCTGTTTTCCACTTGCTCTCCCTCACACTGGCACCCCCTGCTGTAACACTGTGAGAGCAACTGGTGTATGGAACACCATCGGCCCTTAGACCCTGATCAGCGCCGGCCTTCCTTTTGCCTCTCCAATCTTTGACATCCTTCCCTGTGCCGTAGCTGAGTTTGCCGGCGTTGGAGTCATTAGCTACATTTAGAGGGAAAACTATTTGTTTCAGTATTTAGCGGAGTTTAATCCCTGATTGCATTAACCCTTCTGTTGTCTTCGGGTCAAATTTGACCCTTTTTCAAAAAGTTTCTATATCAGAAATTGGTTGTTTTTTTTCAACAAATTGTCCAAAAAAGTAACATGGATGGTTCCCATCAACGCTCCTCACAAGTTAAATAAAATATTCAGTTCACTACTTTCATTTAATTTGGGTGTTTTTTGTCAATTTCATAGCATTTGGAGAAAAAACATCTGGTAAAAGAACTTTCAAAAAAGTGTGAAAAATGTCTAATAAAGTAACAAAAATGTCAAAAATGTCACAAACGTAAAAATAAAAAACATATTGATAAAAAAATGAAAAATGTCCAGGTCGGTGGGAAGACAACACAAGGGTTAAAAACTCACATGTACTACATTAATGGTGCTCTCAGTCAGAGTGCCCATCCTACCTTTTTGCCAGGACACTCACCTTGATCTTCTCTGGAGGCCGGAGCGTGAAGAGTCTTAAACTTCTGCGTAGAATTATGGGCCATGATCAACAAATGACAGACAATGCCTTACTAAATAGGTAACACTTGTGCCTCTTATGTATTTTTCAGGGTTTGTGGGTGAACTAGAGTGTTGTAAGTCACAGGATGGATGCTGTTGTAACCCAGTGTTCCATCAAGTGACATCACAACAGTGGGACAGAATGCTGCTGTGACCCAGTGTTCCACAATTTTTTTTTCTATACTTTATAAATTCCAAGGGGAAATTACAACGTTTTCACTCTGCTGTTGCCTGAATTACACACACATGCTCAGTTCTTATGCATGCACCTATGAAGAGATGTCAGATTGGGGGGGCTGCCCATGGAAAGTTAGTTAGGGGTTCAGTGCATTGCTCAAGAGCACCTTGGCAGTAGGCACCTCTCCGGCTAACAGTCCACCACCATACTTTGGTCCATATGGGGACTTGAACCAGTGACCCAACCCAACTCCCTACTCAACTGAGCTACTGCCACCCCACAATGCAGAACAGCACAATTCTTAATACAATCAACATGCCAAACACAACAAAGGTCCTTCTCACATGTTATGAATGCTACACAGAAATCAAATAACTTAAAGCACAAACATGACAGCTTACCATGCTCCTTTGTGCTTGCATCTCTGTCACACTGCAATAAGCACTTACTGCTTGGATAAAAGGTTCAGCAAAGCTAACAAGGCCTGTTCACATTACAACAAGCTCAGAAAACAGAATACGAAGGTCCCATGGCATTAACATTTCACTTTATGAGTTGTTTTTTTTAACATTAATATGCGTGTTTTATCACAATGCATAGTATCCTGGATCCATGAAATAACTGGCCTTTAATAATAAACATCTGGCTGCCTCTATGGGAATTTAACATAGGGGGGTGTATACTTATGCCCCCTGTATTTTAACATAGGGGGTGTATACTTATGCCCCCTGTATTTTAACATAGGGGGTGTGTACTTATGCCCCTGTATTTTAACATAGGGGGGTGTATACTCATGCCCCCTGTATTTTAACATAGGGGGGTGTATACTTATGCCCCCTGTATTTTAACATAGGGGGGTGTATACTTATGCCCCCTGTATTTTAACATAGGGGGGGGTATACTTATGCCCCCTGTATTTTAACATAGGGGGGTGTATACTTATGCCCCCTGTATTTTAACATAGGGGGGGGTATACTTATGCCCCCTGTATTTTAACATAGGGGGGTGTATACTTATGCCCCCTGTATTTTAAGGAAGAACATTTATTTATTTACAATAAATTATTTATTCACAAAGAAAATTGGTGTCCTAATAGGTTGGATTTTCCTATTTTTTTTAATTAAGGCATTAAGATCAATTTCCAAAAGACGTTTTTTATTCCTCTTTTTAAAAAAAACTTAACCCTTGTGTTGTCTTCCCGTCAACCAGGATAAAAAGTTATCACTTTCTCTGACATTTTTGTCACTTTTTCATTGTTGTGGGCTCTTTTTTTATGTTTTTTCCAACGTTATTTAATATTTCTTATGTTGACATTTTCAGCTTATTTCAAAGGGCTATTATTTGTGATGAAAAAACAAAAAAATTGGTCAAATTTGACCCGAGGACAACGCAAGGATTAAGCATATACATAAGTGACAGTCTTGTGCTTTTATTTTGAAGGCGTGCTCTTTTGTGTTCCGGTACTGTCCCGTTGTTCCACCAAACCCAGTGCGGTATGAAACTGACCGATGAATTCTAACTAGAGGAAAAAAGAGGAGAGGAAAATGAGGGAGCGAGAGAGATAGAGATAGAGAAATAGGAAGAGAGAGAGAGAGCGCGAGGGGGAGGTATAGGAGTGCTGTCGGACCATCCTACCAGCCGTGCTGTAGAGGAGGGTGAGGTTTATTAATGTACCGTTGACGCAAGTCGTATTCGTCTTTGTTGCTGTCAAGGCAGGAGGAAAATGTAGCGGGCGCGCGCCGTAATGCAAAATGAACATTCATTAAAACACTGCCGTAGAAGTAAGCTAGCTACACAATAGGAGGTTAAACCTACATTATGGTACTTTATGGTATTATGCTAATATCCAATAAGCTAATTTTTAGGGACATATACATTTGCTGTTATGTTTGACGTAGCCTATACCACCTGCTTTACACCGTGAAGGATGTAGTTGACCTGGGTGGGTGCTGTCAGTGTCCATAGACCTGGTGTTTTCACGTTATTCTAGCCGCTACGTGAGCAGGAAATGCCGCTGTAAGCAGGCCTGTCGACCCCGTCGGTCGGAATGAATGAAAGGCTACAGACAGTGGTGCGGGTCGTGGTTTGCTTTGGCCCAGACTGCACTAGTGTACACGCTGTTAGTGTGTTGAGCATACATGACTCTGTGTGTGTGTGTGTGTGTGTGTGTGTGTGTGTGTGTGGGTCCTGGTATCTGTTCATTCCTTGATCTTATCTCTGTTGTGGTTGCAGTGTTTTAACATGACAGCCCTGCGTCACAGGAAGGGCAGCAAGGGGAAGGAGCCCCCTCTTGGTGCAGAGTTTCAGTCCCAACAGTCCAACTGTTGCACTGATCATCATCCAGAAAAGATCTTGCATGGTGAGTGAGCCATCCTCCCACCTAGCAGATTTTCATACACATACACGTTTTTTTGGGTTGCAGCAGAATGGCCCAGTGTCAGCAGAAAGCAACCTTTGACCATGTGTTGAGCATTGTTGGCAGCCGTCCACCCTGCAGAAACAACCTTAAGCCACAGCCAGCTCCTGACCCTGACTTCTGACCTGTTGTGGGTGCAGAATGGGAAGGAAAAGTTCTCAGTGGGCTTTCTTACTAACTCTTCTGGTTAAAGCCTGCAATCCTACACCTTATGCAGTCAAAGTTTTTGCTTGGGTTACATCCTCAGAAGACATCTGGCATACTGAAGAGAAACATTTTTGTGCAGTTCACAGATTTCAATGTAATCGTATTGAAAGGAATGCCATTTATATTGTATGACTAACATGCATTAGGGGTGGGGAGAAAAAATTGATACAGCAAAGTATTGCAATGTTTTCAGTGGCAATACTGTATTGATACACAAGCGCCAAGTATGGATCTTTTATTATATATGTGTCAGTTTATCTGCTTGACAAACCCATTTTGCAGCAATAAAATTGAAGTGATATAAAAAACAGAGAAATGTTTCTTTTTAGATAAAACAGATGTTGACAAAGTTTCCTTTTGGGGACGTCGTTTGAAATTGGGAAAAATTTGAAGTTGGGAAAAAGGTTATAAATTGCAATATATCACAGAATATTTCAACATGTTTAAATTTGCAATTATATCGTATTGTGGCATGATAAGTATTGTGATGATATCGTATCGGGAGTCGTCTGGTGATTCCCATCACTCACATGCATGCACAAAAACAACCTGCTGATGTCATGTTGACTCAGTGGCATGGCTTAGTGGAGCACTCCATCAAAATGTAGCCATCATTATGCACTTTACTCTTTCTGTCACTTTTTATTAAAAAATAAAACCTAAAAAACAAGTGCAACACTATAAATGCCTTTACCCCACTCTGAGGGTCTGGCTAGTCCAAACAGCGTTCCTGGAAGGGAGAAAAACCTGCTCCAGGTTATTGACATTTCTTTAAACCAATCGCAATCATTATGGGCGGCGCTAAGCAACGGACGGAGCCACTGTGCAGCTTCACGTCGGGAAGGAACTTGTTTTTGTGGAACGTCTACGTTCAAAAGTAGTTTTAGTCCTCAACAGAAAACTCAGATTGGACAGATAGTCTAGCTAGCTGTCTGGATTTACCCTGCAGAGACCTGAGGACCAGGTAACCATAGTCCTCAGAAATCCACCGGGGGATAGAATTCCACCACAGAGAAAGCGGAAGGTAACGGACATCCAGACAAAAAAAATGTCATCCGGCGGAATTTCGAACGGCAAGGAAGCAATCCCAGAAGTGGAACGTCGTGGATATAGACTAGTTCGAGCGTAGCCTGACAATACCAAGACCCTGAAACTGATGCGGCTAAATAGATTTGAGCCATCATTCATTTCATTATTTACACCTGTGATTTTACTACTGTGACATCTCAAAGTATCTTCCCTGTAAAAACCCTGCATGGAAAACATGAATCATGTCATGTCAGCTGTTTTAAAAAGTTATTCAACTTTAACTTGACTAGAAAAACCTAATGACTTGTTAATGTTCCTGCAGGTGATTGGTCATGGGGGACAATAATCTGGACATCCGTTGGTTGGTCTGTGTCTGTTGGTCTTGGCCTGCTGTGCTGTATCTACATGGCCACACTACATGAGAACGACCTGTGGTTCTCCAACATCAAGGTAAAGGTTCTTCGCTGTTAACACCCTTATGCTCAAGTTATTTGTTCTTACAGAGGTGCACCCAGGGTTCAAAAAGACTAGTAAGCTCATTTAAAGGTCCCATGGCATAAAAATGTCACTTTATGAGGGTTTCTTTTAACATTAATATGAGTTCCCCCAGCCTGCCGATGGTCCCCCAGTGGCTAGAAATGGCGATAGGTGTAAACCGAGCCCTGGGTATCCTGCATGGATGTGGATGCAACAACAGTGTTGTTGTCATTACTTAGAATTCCTCATGGGAGCAATAGAACTATAACTTTAAAAGCTGAAATAATTCTACATGCATTTTGTTTTTTTACTCATCTCAAGAGGAAATGTAGCTTCAACATAAGTGTCAATATGGAACATACCATCATCCTGTGTTCACTGTTAAAATAGACATGACACTCCATCCTGAAATGGGATGATTGTTTTTCCATGCGCTGCGGCGGATTGATTTCCAAGCCCGTTTCTTGTGTCTTGAAGCAGCAGAGCGACTCATTTTTGGCCAGACCTTTTTAGAGTCTGTTTAGTGTTGTACAGCAACAGAACATTGTGCCCTGCCAGATATGATGTCATTTTCAAATCCCCTCTTTCCAAAGCATCACCAGCACTGTGGCCCAGACTGAGATATACATAGCAGACTTCGATCTGGTTGACATGGCAGAACAGATCGCTCTGTCAGAGTCATAACGGAGGCAAGATGTTAATGAACGCTGTTCATTTGCATCTTTTGTTTTTTGGCTAATTTAGCAATGCAGAAATAGTCATTTGTTTTGGTAGCTAAATGAGTGGCTTGAGGAAAGGAATTCAGGCCACTTGGTGGTGCCTGGTTTTGTCTCATTTTGTGTCGTTTACAATGATGTAAGGATGAATTAAGTGTTTTCAAATGGTCTATACCATAGCTAGAGTTGTGAAGTTTACCTGTCATCTATCAGAAAACTGATACAACAACCGAAGATACGGCTACAGTAATACAAACCACAGGTACCACACATGGTAATCTATTAAAGAGAATGAGAGGCTAAAGATTAGGTTTGGGGGGAAAAAATTGATACAGCAGAGTATCGCGATTATTTTCTCTGGCAATACTGAATCGATACACAGACACCAAGTATCGATCTATTATTATTATATATCTGTTGGTCAGTTTGTCTGCTTGACAATCCCAAATTGGAGTGAAATGAACAGAGAACATTTTTTTGGTAAAAGATGTTGACAAAGTTTCCTGTTGGGGACATAATTTGAAATTGGGGAACAGTTTAAGTTGGGAAAAAAGTTATAAATTCCAATTTATCACAGAATATTGCGATATGTTTAAAATCGCAATAATATTGTATCGTGACATAAGTATTGTGATGATATTGTATCGCGAGGCCTCTGGTGATTCCCACCTCTAACAAAGATGTGGCACTGGTGCACTGGCACTGGTCAGAGTTCTCTGAATCTGCTCAGAGCGTTTGAGTTCCACAGTTTGAATGAGTCAAAACTAGTGTCCATAGACGATAGGACAGACGAGAGAGTGAGACAAAACAACTGCACTCTGACTTCAAAGTTATCTCATCTGTCGGCACTAACGCATTGCATCTCGATCAACATAAAGGCCATCTGCACAGGATTATTTGTGAGTTTCTGTCACTGAGAGACATCCAGTTAATTGAACAGATGTAGTAAGACACAGATTGTGGTCCTATGCTGGTTTTGTGTGTGTGAAGGGAAGACGCAGACAGATGCTTTCATTCATAATAAATGCAAGTCACTTTACAGACCTGGCGAACATTTCCCTAAAATGTTCCCAAAGAAGTGGGCTCCTGGCTGACATCATCACACATTGCACGTGTGTGTGTGTGTGTGTGTGTGTGTGTGTGTGTGTGTGTGGTGTTGTGTGTGTGTGTGTGTGTGTGTGTGTGTGTGTGTGTGTGTGTGTGTGTGTGTGTTGGTGTGTGTGTGTGTGTGTGTGTGTGTGTGTGTGTGTGTGTGTGTGGTGTGTGGTGTGTGTGTGTGTGTGTGTGTGTGGTGTGGTGTGTGTGTGTGAGGTTTTCCTTCTGTTAATGCTATCAGAGCCTCTGTCTAAAACTACGTTCACAGAGAGACTGATACATTTGAAAACACTGTTAACATGTGAAAACAGTCCACACTAGCACATTGATCTTTGTCAACACTAAAATGCCCCAGCAATCGGAACACAGCTAAATCTCTTCCTGCAACTTCTCGGTAGGCAAACTACAAAAGTGAGCATCCCAGCCAACATCTGGTTGTTTCAGGCAGAAATGGAGTGGGACTATGTCCGACAATTTCTGTAACTTTCCGAAACCGCCAATCCGGAATTCACACCCACTAGTCTCCTAGGGGTGTTGAGGTGAAAAAGTAAGCTGAAAATGTCTTTGAATATCTTCCGGCAGAGACTGTGTGAAAATGTGTGCAGCTAGCTCCATATTCATACAATATGGAGTATCCTCTCTCTCAATGACAGCCAGAGTTTCACTCCACCTTCTAGTATGGCCGTCCGGTACAGGTAGAAACACGTGATAACCACGTGGTCCGACATTATTTTTGCAAATCCCAGCGTTTGCATTGCAACCCAGATATTTGTACAGCTCTCTCATTCACTTCAATGAGGCCACTGCCTTGACACAAGAGGGGTGCTGACACAAACACCTCCAATAGCAAAAGGCATTATCAACTGTTGCTGTCATTCAGCATGGTTCAGGGTTTGCAACAACATATCAGGGTGTTAAATGAATCGTTGCATGGATGCCTCGCGATGTGGACCTAGACATTTCTGCATCAATGCAATGACAGACCATAATCTGTTATTGCCTACTTCAGACTCCTCTACATTCATGAAGTGTCTTTTTTAAGAGCATGATAAAATTAAAAGGGGAGTTCATATCTGACTGCTTGAATGTGCTGTTGAAAACCCACATGTAACAATATCTAATAATAATATTGAGGCGGTAACTACAGGCCGACCGATATATCAGTGGGCCAATATTATCGGCTGATATTAGGCATTTCCCAATCTATTGGTATCAGCATTTATAATGGCCAACAAATTAAAAAAATATATCTATATTTATTTTTAAAATATTAATTCATCAGAATCATTTATAATTACAAATGAATGACTCTGATAAATGAATATTTAAAAATTTAAAACTGACGGTCAACCATTTTATTTGTGTTGCTGTTGCATAGTCTGTCCACCAGAGGACGCTCTACAACGTCCCTGTTAGTGGTGGCGTTGCATAGTCTGTCCACCAGAGGACGCTCTACAACGTCCCTGTTAGTGGTGGCGTTGCATAGTCTGTCCACCAGAGGACGCTCTACAACGTCCCTGTTATGTGTGGCGTTGCATAGTCTGTCCACCAGAGGACGCTCTACAACGTCCCTGTTAGTGGTGGCGTTGCATAGTCTGTCCACCAGAGGACGCTCTACAACGTCCCTGTTAGTGGTGGCGTTGCATAGTCTGTCCACCAGAGGACGCTCACTGTTGCCAACGTCCCTGTTGGCAACACTGATTTTTTTGTTGTTGTTTTGTTAATGGGTTGTTCTTCAAAGGACTTTAAGTATAAGTCTCAAGTTTGTATTTTTATACATTTTATTTATCAGAACTTTAATTCCTCTGTTGTGACAATAAAACTAATTGTTATAATTTTTATTTAGTGATAATTCATAAATAACTCCAAATAACTAATGGGAAATCTGTTTATGATCTGTAACACGTTTCTGGATCTATTTTAAATATATACCACAATATATCGGCATATCGGATTTTTAAATAACCAAATATTCGTAACGGTGTCGGCAAGTCCACCTGCAGGACATGCTACGTTGCCCAGTGAAAAGCATGTGTCCTTTTCCAAGCCACATGATGAATGATGTAATGTACAGCTAGCACAGTGTCCAGACACCCGAGACACGCTGATGCTGCTGTCTGACCTTACCTTGAACTGCTTGCTCTGGCTCACTCTCTTCGTTGCGATTACATATTACGTTTCCTGCCCCCAGAGAGGGCTCTCACTTTCACGCTTCCACTTAAACACCACACACACACACACACACACGCTGTCTTAACCCTCATGTTGTCCTTGGGTCAAATTGACCCGTTTTCCCATATCTATGTTCTTTTTACCTACCCAAAATAACATGATTGATTCCACACAACGCTCTTTGCCAAGTACAAATCTCTACTTTCATTAATTTTGGGGCGTCTTATTCAATTTTATAGCATTTGAAAACAAATTGAAGTTGTTTTGAAATAGTATTGAGTAAAAGTTGACATATTCCAGTCTGTGATTATCCATCAACATCAACAACAATTTTAGTCTAAATAATTCCTAATTTCTGCTTTTCTAACTCAAACATTAGGTATAATTCCCTGTAAATTAGGTTTATTGACCGTTAATTCCAAGAATAACTGTAAGACTAAAGTTAATAAGTCAGTGTTACGTAGTGTTGAAAACGTCAAAGGTGGCAAACACTGAAAAAAAGCCTCAAAAAGTGTTGAAAAAATGGACCAAAAAACTTAGAAACGTTGATTAAAAGCCTCAACAAAAGTGTTGATCTTCAATTTTGACGGAAAGACAACACCAGGGTTAAGTGTGTCCAGGTCAAATAGGATGGAAAGATCTGTGCAACACGCTGGAAAGTAATTTGGGAGCGTGGGAGTCCTGCCCATGTGGTGTTTGTACCTTTGCGGTTTGTTGTTGTTTGACCTGACCCTACAAGACTGATGGTATCAGAGTGTTGGCAGTCTGTCAAGAAGCTGTTGAACAGCGGAGAAGGCTGGTTTTAATAATCTCACATCTCTCTCTCATGGCTTCCATATCCATTGTGTTGCACGGGGAATGTGCTAGAAGTCTTAGCCTCAGGTTAAAAGGCTCTGGTGGGTTTGCTATCTAAGTTTCTCACACTCTTTCTCTCTGTCTCTTTCACACACACTCTTACAATGCGTATTGTCGCCAGTCATCGTACAGCATACGTGAGACAACTGGCTTAATCTGGCCTCTTGAATTCATCAGGTGAGATGCCATGTCCACGTCTGTCCGAGTGCAGAATGCAGTTTATTTCAGACGTGCTCAAAGCTTGACGTCAGTTCCAGATCCACAAAACCCTCTGTTCCCCGCATTTTCCGAAGGATCATCCAACATGTTCCCCTCGCTCGTCCCCACCCCCACCCATATTATTCTTTTCCTGTGTGTGTTTTATAGACAAGAGGTCACCAGTAGTGACTGTCTTCTCTTTCCCTCCGTCTGGCTGCTCCAGTTATCTACAGCCCAGCCTGCTGTTCACGAACTCACTGGGGCTCAGTCTGTATGCCTTCTTTCCTCTTCGTACTTAGTAGAACAATCGCTTTTTGTTTAGAAGTGTCTGATAGAGTTCAAGGGAGGCAGATGTCGGTCCTTGTTTAATCTCCGGACGACATAAAGCAGAGGGATTACAAAGATAGGCCAACGCTGGACGGACACCCACTTGAATTCTTCAAGCACCATATCAGAGCGGTGGGAGTTATTCAAAGAGCCATACGGAGGAAATGGTAACAGAGAGAAATGGAGAGAAGAGGACCGGAAGAAGTGAACTGGCTTTCAGGATAATGAGCAGTGTGTGAACTTGTTAACTAGGCCCTGTTCTCTTTGACCTTTTAAACTGAGGGATTAGTCGTCTCATCAGAGTTCTTGGGGAAAAGCCAAGGCTTGTTTTGCATCGAGCAAACTCAAAGGAAGAGTTGGAAATGAAACTAGCTGCTCATTCCCTCGTACAAGGCTTTTGCATATTTCCTTTGGCAAGGAACTTGAAGCAATTTAAAAAAAGCTAATTTATTTGGACTGACTTCAAGAGAAGAAAAACACACCGCATTTTAACACTCATTGCCGTTATGGATTTGGATCAGTTCTCTAGCTCAGCCCAGGAGCATGCTGTTTATCTACCTGAATTCAGCTCATCAAAGGATCCAAGAACTTATTGATAATCTGCATCTTCTCAGGCAATGGAGCTTCGTAAAAGAGAGAGACTGAGCAGGCTGCAACCCAATCTGGGCCTGTCTCCAGATGCACCGGCTGAAGGGAGATGCACCAGTAACATGATGTCGGGCACAGAAAGGTCTGACGCCACACATCAGGATACAGGGGATTTTTCTCTGCTAAGAGGATCCGGTGCTTGTTCCGGTTCAGGCGTTCTTCCCCGGTGGCCTTGGCGACAGCGTGTTTCCATGGCAGCCGGGCTGTTATTAGCTGGGCTGCTGGCACTGACTCAGGCCTGGTGCGTCAACTCCATACATGAGAATCTGCTGTGGTTCTCTCAGCTCACGGTAGGAGTTCTGATGCTGTGTTCATTTGAAACTTTGATTAGGATGAACCGCGCACACCACAGTAACAGCCTGTGGTACGAGTTAACACACCATAACACGGTGCAAATAAAGACTGTCACACCCCTTGTCTGGTCACAATATTTATATTCTTCCTCTTCTTTAAATATATATATTTTTTTCCCTAGCTTCTTCTTTTCTACATGTCACAGTGTCCTTAAAGGGTAACTACTGTTTTTTTTCAACCTGGACCCTATTTTGCCATGTTTTTGTGTCTAAGTGACGGATGGTTACAACAATCTTTGACATTGGTCCAGTATTAAGCAAGATCGCTGCAGTCGGCAGCGGCGAAACAAGCTTCAATGGAAGTTCGTAGGGACATTTTCCAGCTTGTTTTTACCTTCACAAAAGTGGTTGTTTGGCCACTGACAGGCTCAGATTAATATTCTAACCCTCATGTTGTCCTTGGGTGAAATTGACCTGTATATCAATGCTCTTTTTAACTACCCAAAATAACATGATTGATTCCACACAACACTCTTTGGCAAGTACACATCTCTACTTTCATTAACTCTGGGGCATCTTATTCAATTTTATAGCATTTGAAAAACAAATTGAAGTGTTTTTGAAATAGTTTTGAGTAAAAGTTGACATATTCCAGTCTGTGATTATCCATCAACATCCATTCCTTAAATTTTAGTCTCAATAATTCCTAATTTCTGCTTTTCTAACTCAAACATTAGGTATAATGTCCTATAAATGAGGTTTACTGACCATAAATTCCCAAAATAACTGTAAAACTAAAGTTAATTTAGTGTTACATAGTGTTGAAAACATCAAAAAAAGTGACAAACATTGTAAAACAGCGTCAAAAGTGTTGGAAAAAAGAGACAAAAACATAAGAAAAAGTTTTTAAAAAATCCATGAAAAGCATCAAAAGTGTTAATTTTCAATTTTGACAGGAAGACAACCCGAGACACTGAACTCAACGTTTTGTTCTGATGGCTAGTCCAGAGTGGGTGTTACAGGGTGAATGAGAAGAAACTTGTAAAGTTCTTTGTTTGTTGAGTTAGAAAAACGCTATGTAAGTACAGCTCATTTACCATGTCACACATAAACTAGTAGCAAAGAAACAGAACTGTCAGACATCAGAAGAGTTCCAGAGATAAGAATATTGGTTTTTATAATGTATTCCACGAGCATGATATCATAGCTGGGCTGCTTGATTATGGAAACAATTACAATCACGATTATTCAACACGGCTACTCATTGTCTTTTGTAAAAGTTTTGCAATTATTAAGCTTAAAAATTAGTCAAACGTGTTATTAACGGCGTTAACGCAAACCCATTTTAATGGTGTCAATTTTTTTTATCGCCAGATTAACGTTCTTTTTGGCCTAGCAAACTTTGTAGTTTTTTTTCACGTGCTGTTGGAACAACTAGTAACGTTAGAAAAACTACAACACCACACCGGATCCAGCTAGACCAGAAACAAAACAACAGGCACGCCACACACACGCCGTTTGGGCCAAAGAGTAGTAACGTTACGGTTTGGAGTGGATGGCGAGCGCGAGACGCCGAAATGGACTCCGATTAGATTCTGGATGGAAAGTTGACTTTTTAAAAGTTGCCAAATGTTCCATTGGCCAGACCAAAGTGATCTGTGTGTTCTGTCGGTGTGAACTGAGCAGCACGGCCGGTCTGAAATACCACTTGATGGCCAAGCACACAGCTGATGCCAATTCCCCCCCCCCCCCCCCCCCCAATGAAATTGTTACATTGTGTGAGAGATTATTTTCTCCAAGTGAAATCGAACACCACAGTAGGCTGTATATGTTGTTTTCAATTAAAAAAACACATTTGCGATCCACTTTGCCATGTTGATAAGAGCATTAAAATGAGAACAAAAATCAAGGGACAAAAAAAAATCAAGGGACATTTAGATAATAGTTAGATAGATAAAATTGTGCAATTAATTGCGAGTTAACTATGACATTAATGCGATTAATCACGATTAAATGTTTTAATCATTTGACAGTACTACTAAATGGCACTTAATACTTTTCCTGTATTAAGACAAAATAAGAGTTGTGTGCAAAGTGCAAAATAATACTTTCTCTATATTACTTTGTATTTGGGATCAATAGTAGCCGTAATCAAAATTGCAAATAAAATGTTGATGAATTGCACAGCCCTAGATTATAGGTGGAGCTATGCCGGGAGTTTGCTGAGGTTACAAAACTTAAAGGCGTGCATATTCCCACCCTAAAAGGTGCAAGTAGCAATCTATTTAACTGAAGATGATGAGATGTAGCTGTAAGGGTGGGGCTACAGGCTACAAATGGACATTTTAGGGGGGGGGGGTTAGAATATGGAACATTTTGTATACAAAGTGAATTTATATGTCACTTCATGGTGGATTTGTGTCTTTTTTTTAACATAATAGCTTAAGCTGTAATGCAAATGGAAATCAGCAGGGCAGTTCCCTCCGAGTCATTTAGTGGAAAATCAGTTCTTAGGACCATTAGTAGTCCTTTTATGAGGGATGAGCTTTTAATCATAAGTGATTTCTGGGAAAAGATGACATAAATCGTACTGTAATAATACTCTTAAAAAAATATTCTTTGGTCCCTTGGAATGACCACATTCCACTATGCAGGGACAGGATACTAAATACTGTCATTGAATTCACATAGCTGATATGTCAATGAAATATATCAAATAATTAGCTTTGAGACGAGCACAGCTGTGAAAACTATTTACAAGCTGAACATGATAGATTGATGATTGAGTTAATATTCTGCAGCTGGTTGTTCACTGTTTGCTCTCTGTCCCCCCCCCCCCCCCAGTGGAACAGTAATCATTCATGGCAAGCAGGAAATCTCTTGGGAAGACATCATCTAAGCACACCCACACACACACACACACACACACACACTCCCACATACACATACACATGCACGCACACACACGCACAATCACACTGTGTTACCTGTCTTTTCGTTACTTTTGAGGATTACGACTTTAATAGCTGCTTTGCCTCGATCCTCCATGTTTCTGTCATGCTTTGCCAGCATATCTGTTTTCCATATTTTAGAGAACAGAAGTCTTTGGTTTAATACAACCATAATTCCCGTTTTGCTTTCAGGAAGTGGAGCGGGAGATCTCCTTTCGGACAGAGTGTGGACTGTACTATTCCTACTACAAGCAAATGTTGCAAGCCCCGTCCATACAGGAAGGTAAGCACTATGATTATGGTGATTATTTTTTTGGTGTGTGTCTATATAATATATATAATATATATATATATATATATAGATATATATATATATACATATATAATCTGTGTATATATACTATATATATATACAGTATGTATTGCATCAATGATGGCCTTTTATTGGATTGAAGGGTGGTGTCTTTTACATAAAAGGGGGTTTGTAGTAGCTCAGTCAGTAGGGAGTTGGGTTGGCAACCGGAGGGTTGCTGGTTCAAGCCCTCATACGGACCAAAGCATGGTGGTGGACAGGTAGCTGGAGATATGCCAGTTCACCTGGGCACTGCCAAGGTGCTCTTGAGCAAGGCACCAAACCCCCAACTGCTTGGGGTGCCTTAACATGGGCAGCCACCCCCCACTTTGACATCTCTCCATTTTGTGCACGTAGAGGTACAGAGCATGGTAATTCAGGCCTGTTATTATTATGTAATGCATTATTTCATTATTATTATAAAACCGAAAAAGTGTAAGGAAGTATAAGAAATGGATTAACAGTTTATCTGATTTAACATTAGCTGCAAATGTTAGCTCTTTGGGCTAACTATCTCACTACCTACAGTGGTTACTAAGCAGTATGTTCACGAAGCATATCATCAACCAACTACATTATTTTGTCCTGTTTGTGTCAGGTTTAAAAAAAAAAAAAAAAAAGCCTCATTCAAAGCGGAACCATACGTTAGCACTCTTTCTCATTATTAGATTTTGGAACCTTTACTTCACTGCAACTCCTGTCAGCATTGTTGAGTATCTTTCTGACCCTAACAGCCTTTACTAATATTAAAAGTCGAAACATGCTGTTTTGAAATACAATATGCAAGCTAAGCAGCCACACAGGGCTAAGTTAGATTGAAGTAACATTTTGATCTTACATTTTTCTTTTACCATACATAGCTACTTATAATTCTATGACTACAGTGTGACTCAAAGACAATGCTGTTTCTTTATTTTGTCTTCTGTGTGGAACATCAACTGGTAAGAAAGATGACTTTTAGCATGAAATCGTTTATCTTGCTATCAGACGTATATTTAAGACCATTTCACAGGACTCTGGGTTTCAAACAAGTCAGCTGGAATCACTCAAAAGTCAGCCCGACATGATTTTTGTAACCAACTAATGGAGCCAACAATAGCTCATTTAGGTAAAACTACAGCTGATAAAATCTGATAACCTAGCATTTCATGGATGTGAAATTAAACATTAAAACATGGTTAATATCTCAAATCTTGATGTCTCTACATATAGAGACATCAGACAGCTGCCTCTTACCACTCTTACAAGGTAAAAATAAACTTGTTTCCCTCCATTTGCCAGTCAGACCTAACTCACAGCAGTTTCTCGTGACGCACAGTCTGCTCTGAGGATAATTAGTCTAATTATTTGTTCCCATTATCGTGTAAAATTCCTAGTTGGAAACAGGCCTAATTTTCCACTAAGGCAAATAATTGTGCTGTAGGCTAATCAGTGGAGGAACTGGCTGACCTCGCTTTCTGTCTCACTCTGTGCTTATTTCTTGTCAGCAGAACGGCTTGATGTGCAGAAACTACAGTAGTTAGAGTCAGGGTTGCACGATTATGGAACAAATATTTACAGTTTGTACGTAAAAAATGAACGTTACCTGAAAACAGTGTGTAGGTTTTCTTCTTAGCATCTCACATCCCACTACAGTCAGAAACATTGTGCCAAAATATGAACTATAATGTCTCTGTCAATGGGCTTATCTGCTAATGTTAGCTACCCACTGTTACCTTGAAACCATCCAGCAAATAGACGGTACCGTAGGGAGGTTACTTGAAACCAGTGACTTAACGTCCTTTTACACAGTTTAACAACAAAACAAAACGCTGAGTAAACATTACTAGCTACTTTTTTCATGTTGGGTTTGAGCAAAGATGCACCCCCACAAACCTGGAAAACGGTTTTAAAACAGTAGCTAATGTTAATACAGCGTGTCGGAGGAATACAGCGTCTCCTGCAGCGGGGGGGCAAAGGGACCGCAGCGCTCGCCATCGTTAGCTTCTTGTCTCATGTGGGGTCAGATAAACAATAAAATCATCACATTCACTGCCCACAATGCTATTGTCCAATAAACCGTAGCTGCCTGAGTGCAGATTTCATGTCGCGGCTTTGGTTGCTGTTTGTCACTTTGCCTAAGATTGAGTGACAAGTAGTACTCACCCTGTTGTTTACGTGGTTGCCATGACTTTGTGAGTGATGACGTCCTGTCACTGTTCCAGTTGCTCACCCTAAAAGGGAAAGAGAGCGGATGACAGTTCGCTTGAGTTCAGTAGAGCAGAATGCCCTGCAGACTCGTGTAATTATGACTTTATGACTTTTCATAAACAGCTGAAGGAGCGGCGGTGTACATGGCGGAAGCCCTGTTGTGCGTTGCCCTATTTCTGATACCATGGCAGCAGAAATTTTACCGTGGCGGGCCGCCAACAACATATCAACATAGAGGAAGCACTGCCCTAGCTACACGCGCATCAGCTCTTAACAAGAAGGAGTGGGTGGCATGTAATCTGTCAGATCTTAGACCTTTTCACATGCTAGGATAGTCCAGGATATAGGGTCCTTTATCTCACAGAAAGAGTCTTTGGGTCAGAAGAAAATGAGAGCTTTATAGATATATACTTTACATACAAACATACTTTCCAATCTCAGATCACATTTTCACTTGTACTGTGACCACTACTAATAATTTATAATAATTTATACTCTTTATTGATCCGCTATGGGGAAATTACAATTTACACTCTGTTGTTATTACACACTACACAAAGGCCTGAAACACACACACATGCTCAGGTCTTATACGTGCACTAATGGAGAGATGTCAGAGTGAGTGGGCAGCCAGTGCTGGACCAGCGCCCTGAGCGGCTGAGGGAGGTTCGGTGCCTTGCTCAAGTGCATCCTGGCAGTGCCCAGGAGGTGAACTGGCATCTCTCCAGCCACCAGTCCACACTCCGTACTTCGGTCCGAACAATGACATTATGACATTACGTAAAACAGGTGATTTAACGTCACCACTCATTTTACTTCCGGTATAGTAACAAAACAAAATGCTGAGGAAATGTTATGGTTTTTCATGTCCCAACTAACCTGGAAAAAGCTTTATACAGTAAGAGAATACAGCATGTCGGGGGAACACAGCGGCAACTCAAAGGCCGAGGCACCGCAGTGATCGCTAGCGTTAGCTTCTTGTCTCCCCTGGGTCTGATAAACAGTACATGTATCAAATCCAATGCCTATGTACCCGTCATATTTCACACTGTTGTCATGGTAACACAGCGGCCGAGGCTTTCGTCTCTGTTTGTTAGAGCCGGACCGATTTATCGGCGGGCCGATATTATAGGCCGATATTAGGCATTTCCCCTATATATTATCGGCATTTATAATGGCAATTTTCTTTTTTTAAATTTTCATTCATCAGAATCATTTATTTTGACAAACGATTCTGATAAATGAATATTTAAAAAATAAAAGATGGTCTGTTAACCATGTTATGAGCGTTGGTGTTGCATAGTCTGTCCACCAGAGGACGCTCTACAACGTCCCTGTTAGTGATGGTGTTGCATAGTCTGTCCACCAGAGGACGCTCTACAACGTCCCTGTTAGTGATGGTGTTGCATAGTCTGTCCGTCCCTGTTAGTGATGGTGTTGCATAGTCTGTCCACCAGAGGACGCTCTACAACCTCCCTGTTGGCAACACTGACTATTTTTGTTTGTGTTGTTCAAAGGACTTTTAAGTTTTATATCTTAAGTTTGTATTTTTATACATTTTATTTATCAGAACTTTAATATATTTTGATGTTCCTCTGTTCTTTTGTGACAATAAAACAAATTCTTAGCATATTATTTTAGTGAGAACTCCTAAACAACTACAATTAACTAATGTTAGGGAAATCAGTTTATTTTGTAACGCATTTCTGGATTTCTTTTTTAAATATATTGGCCGATATATTGGCATATCATATTTTTAAATAACCAAATATTTGTATTGGTATCGGCCTTAAAAATCACAGGGGCAATCCGTCGGGCTCTAATTCTTGTCATCCGCGAGTGCATTGCAGCAGACAGCTCCGCAGAGTCGTGTAATTACGAGTTCATGACATTTCTTAAAAAACTTAAGGAGCGCCGGAAATCGCTCCTTCAGCGCTGGACCGTATACATATAGCAGAAACACTGAGTAATGTGCAAGATAACAGTTTTTCTCCAATTACTCTGTTTTTTGTGATTGTTAAGAGC
The DNA here is from genome assembly GCF_008692095.1 of Etheostoma spectabile. Taxonomy (NCBI): domain Eukaryota; kingdom Metazoa; phylum Chordata; class Actinopteri; order Perciformes; family Percidae; genus Etheostoma; species Etheostoma spectabile. The sequence goes on along the minus strand of NC_045733.1, from coordinate 22,768,252 downwards.
TGAAATCGTAATCATGATTACATATTTGATTAATTGCGCACCCCTAGTTTGAGTAGCAGTGTTAAGGGTACGGGAGGGAGGAGAAAAACATAGGGATGGCATAATGGAAGAAATGACAATTTAAAAGATTCATTTAGAAAATGAAAAGCAAGTGCGGTGGGAGAAAGGAAGGAAGGGTGGAAGAAAACGAGTGGAAGGAGGCGTGACTAGAGAAAGGGAAGGAAAGATATAAAAACAGTAATAAGAGGAGAGGTATGAGGACAGAAAGGGAGGATAACGAAGCTGACATAGGTAGGAAGAATCAAAGTGAGCAAGGGAAGGACAAAAGGAAGAAAAGGGATACAGCAAAAATGACAGTTTGGAAGATAGATAAAAAGGAATGAATGAAGTAGAAAATGTTGTGTGTGTGTGGGCAGTAATGTGTACTCTGTTGATGTAAAACAGGTTCTGGTTTTTATGGTCTTACATGGATCAAGAACACAGCAGCAATCAGGCCGACAGATGTCAGCCTGAACCGGGCTCTCTGCTGTTGGTGTCACGCTTTGTTCCAGTCAAACCAAATGCATAGTAATGATACTGCACCCAGTGCCCAATTTGGAATAATGACTCCAGTGAGTGTGTGTGCGTGTGCGCACTCATATAACCTCAATGGCATTCTTATTGCATGGCATAACAATGCCATTGTTACTCCCACCAAGGAGGTCACGTTTTTGGCTCGGTTTGTTTGTCTGTCGGCCGGATTACGGAAAACTACTGGCCAGATTTTTAGGTTTTTGAACTTGGTGGAAGGGTGTAGCATGAGCCGAGGAAGACACCATTACATTTTGGTGTGGATCCGGATCATCAAATTTATATTTCACATTGAGAAATAGGGCGTTTGTGCTGAATTCATTTGTCGGGAATAATCGGAAAAAAATGAGTTATCGACTGGGAAAATCCGCACTGCATTGACATTGTAAGATAGAAAAAATAGAAGGATACTTCTGATTTAAATACAACGTGGGTCTTATTTTAATTTTTGCCAATAATACTAACCAAAGTACAGTACTTGCTGAGATTATGATTTGGCATCAAGAACCAATTCCTACTTGGAATTGTTCCAGTAAAATCGTTACTTTATTGGAAGCTATTATTTGTATTATTATTATTGGTAGTTTACAGGATTTGGTTTCAAATCCTATCATCACTTCCCAATTTAATATGCTTTCCGAAGCGGTTAGGCGCTTGTTGTGTTACAGCCTTGGAGCACAGTAAGCAGCGCTCTAGTGTGGCTTTATTTTACATTGAAAAATCCCTTTAAACTGCAAAAGTGACATCGTTGAAAATGCGACACTCACTGGATCCGTTCATATACATACATCTGTAAAAGTATGTCCTATAATTACAGTTTTGCACAATAAATGTTCTCAAAACTACAAAGGCTACTACATTTCTTTCTCTTAAAAAGAAAATACATTTAGCAGTTTGGCTTTCCTTAGAGTCTGTGGAACTTGTTTTATTATAATGTATATGTATAATGTCATATATATCGTTATCGCAATAGGCTGCAATGGGTATCGCAATATGGATTGAAGGCCATTTTGCCCATCCCTACTTGTCAGCAACTTGATAGTAATTTAGCCGATTTAGCTTATTGACACATTCAGCAGATATGGACTGACATTGGCATTTGTTTCAGTTGTGGCAACCTGGTAAATAATGGTCTAATATTTAGTTTCCGTTTGGGAATATTTGTTTAGCTGCTAAGTTTTCCACTATGATTACCACCTAGTCACTAACTTTGTCTGTCTGCTTTTTCCGAGCGTTAGCTGCCTGCTACAGCTTAACCCTTGTGTTGTCTTTTTATCAATGTTTTTAACTTTTTCTTACATTTTTGTCCCATTTTTCAACACTTTTAACGCTTTTTTTTTCAATGTTTGTGACTTTTTTTGACCTTTTTTAACACTACAAAACACTTACTTATAGGAAATTATACCTAATGTTTGAGTTACAAAAGCAGAAATTAGATTATTATTTAGACTAAAATTAAAGGAATACATGTTGATGGATAATCACAGACTGGAATATGTCAACTTTTACTCAATACTATTTCAAAACCACTTCAATCTTTTTTTCAAATGCTATACAATTGAATAAGACGCCCCCAAATTAATGAAAGTAGAGATTTGTACTTGCCAAACAGCGTTGTGTGGAATCAATCATGTTATTTGGGGTAATTACAATTGGGTAGTTAAAAAGAACATTTATATAGGAAAACGGGTCAATTTGACCTGAAAACAACATAAAGGTTAAAGCAATGCAAATGATAGTGGTGAGAGTGGAGCAAATGAGCTAATTTGCAGACCATTAAATTAAAACAGCAAGCTGAAAGATGCTAAATTACTGTGTAGAACTAAGGAGTACTGCAGAGTCATGTGATCACTAAGCGACACCTTTCACAGCAAATTATTATTAATGTAGAGTAAAAGATATTTTTCCTATAGCAGCTTTACATTTTTTTGGAAGAACTTCCTCATCCGTATTCTGGATTTCCCGAAGGGAATATTTAGAAAAGAATAGTATGCCACCCAGATCTTCAATCATCTTCTCTTGTGATCATTTTAGTTAGTAAATGACGGCCTAAACAATATCCACACTCAATTGGAAATAGGGCTGGGCATTAATGATATATCATTAATGCGAGACTAGTTATCGTCTTAGATTTTGGATATCGTAGTATTGTGATATGACATAAGTGTTGTCTTTTACTGGTTTTAAAGGCTGTATTACAGTAAAGTGATGTACTTTTCTGAACTTACCAGACTGTTCTAGCTGTTCTATTATTTGCCTTTACCCACTTAGACTTTATGTCCACATTCCGGATGCTTATTTATTGAAAATCTAAGGGTGAAGATCGTCAACAATAGAATATCGCCACAATGTCACCATCGAGTTATGTGGTCAAGAATATTGTAATATCTGATTTTCTCCGTATTGCCCAGCCCTAATTGGAGATATGACACTAAAACATTGCCAGAAAACCCTGACATATTTCGATTTTTTAGAGAAAAAGCAGTTCAACAGTACTTAGTTATTTTAATTGAGCAGAGGAAGTTATGCTTGAGGGCTTCCAAATTTGAAGGCACTAATGGGTTCAGACATCCATTGTGCTCTTAGCAATTACAGAATTAAATTCAGGCACAAACACTCGTAGTGGTTGACAGGAATTTCAAGCACTGTTATTGTTCTTTAACAGCACCATACTCTGTTAATGAGCAAAGTGAGCTTTATCAGTCTCTAACTGTGTGTGTGTGTGTGTGGGTGTGTGGGTGGGTGTTCCTAGGGCTCTCCGATTTGATCCACGACAACTTGACAGAATCCAAGAGGACCATTAATCTCCTACAGCGAATGAATATCTACCAAGAGGTCTTCCTCAGTGTTCTCTACAGATTGCTGCCCATACAGGTACCCCATCACTCAGCTGTCAGCTATTTACAATTGGCTTGTAAAACACAAAAGATTAAAGTAATGGCTGCCACTATTACAAAATGATTGACTGTGTCTGTGACTTTTCTTGTCATTTGTGGCCCATGAAAATGAAGCATTCTCGAAGAAAAAGAATACCACACTTCGGTTTCATCATTATTAACCACCTCCCTGGTACTGTTGTGAATGATAACCATATTAGCAGACTGTCAGGCATTTGAGATGTGGTGGCATTTTAGATTTTGGTCTTTATAGCAGACATAGCTCGGCCCACTTGCACACACTGGAAGGGAAATGTTTCCGTATTGGCATATCAATTAACCGAGAAACAGTTACTTAGCTTCCTCAGAGATCTCACTGTGACAAGAAAGGCGTCGAAGTGAAATATCAGACCAAACTTTGAAAATTCCACAGTCACAGTTCCTGAATGCCCGAGTCAGTCGCTGTCACTGTAGTCAACTTCTGTGTGTGTGTTCATTTACAGTGCCTAATGACTAATGGTTTCTGTGTGTGTGTGTGTGTGTTCTAGTTGTATCTGGAGCCAGTGTATTTCTACATTTACACGGTGTTCTCGCTCCAAGCGGTGTATGTGATCGCTCTGTACCTCACAGCATGGCTCCTGTCGGGTTCCTGGCTGGCCGGTATGCTTGCTGGGGTCTGGTACATCCTCAACAGGTGGGTAAAAGCAGTGTGTTCAAGTTTACATGTCAGCAGACGATGGGGGATTACCATTTGGGGCGGCTGTGGCTCAGTGGTAGAGCGGTTGCCTGCCAATCGGCAGGTTGGTGGATCAATCCCTGGCCCTGCCGAAGTGTTCTTGGGCAAGACACTGAACCCCGAGTTGCCCCCGATGCTGCACATCGGAGTGTGAGTGTGTGTGAGTGTTTATCTGATGAGCACCTTGTACAGCAGCCTCGGCCACAGTGTATGAATGTTTGTGAATGGTGAATGTTTCCTGTAGATGTAAAAGCGCTTTGAGTAGTTGTTAAGACTAGAAAAGCGCCATATAAATACAGCACATTTACATTTACATTTAAATAAAATATAAAATGGCAAAAAATAACCCAACATTTCACATGTTTGTGCCTCTGTAAATGTGATTCAGTATCACTTAATTATGATCTCTGAGAAGCTTTCCACAACTCCTCGTAGTGGCCTTTGTTATTATTCTTATTCTTATTCTTAAGGCCTTATTGGAACTGAAGGAATTCTTATTCTTTAACCAGCACATGAATTGCCTTTTTGAGGGGCTTAACATACTCAAAAACTCACAAAAATTGGCAGAGGCATCAATTCTGGTGAAAATTTAATAATGGTTTCGGGAATTGGCGCACAAAAATGTCTCGCTGACGCCTCTTACAATATTTAAAAAATTGAGCCCCTGCAGTTCGTTTAACTTTGACTCACGGAACTTACACATATGTAGCATGGCAGGACGGACATTAAACTCCATTTGAGCCATACGCTAAAACCAACAACAAGTTTGCCAATTTGAATTGAAAGTTATAAATTAGTGTGATTTTGTCCATTTCCACATGTTGTACTTTAACAAACTCCTCCTAGAGATTTCATCCGATCAACTTCAAATTTGGTCTGTGCCCATCTTAAGACCGTGGGGGTTGAAATGTTATTAAAGAAAAAAATGTTTTTCATAGGGCATGGCCGTGGCAGGTGGCCCTTTTGTGCGTTTCGCCATCGAAACAGGAAGTGGGTGTAACTTGAGTGTTAAAATATCCAATTGGCTCGAACTTTTCACGATTCCGAGTCCCCCCCTAGGACTATACACTCGTTTTGGATCAAAGTATACGCCCCCAGTGGCAACGGGATTGGGCCAAAATTTTTAATGGGCTTTATTTTTAAAAACCTCCTAGAGATTCACAGATCGACTTAAAATTCCCCAGTCCGTGCATCTAAAATGAAAGATTTTGTGGTCTGGGACTTTTGGAGGTTTTACTATAGGAAAAAAGGGCTGTCATCATGTCATATCATACTGCTTGAAATTTCCACAACAACCAGAGTCCAGGCCTGGGACCTAACGGGCCCGGGGTTTTTTGGGTCAAGCGCGGAATTCAGGGCAACGGGAAATCACTTATTTACAAAAAATATCCGATTTACGGGGACAGGGGGTAAGTTAATGTAAGGTTCCTGAACTCAGCAAGAGTTTGTTTTCATTGGTCAGGGTTTTTTTTGGCTCCCCCCCTTTGCTTACCCCCACACCCCCTTTTACAGAAATGAACGTATGATAAGTTTTATGGGGGGTATCTTTGAACTAATTTCCAACTGTAGTCCTAGTTACCCAGCATGCATGTCTTTATGGTGGGAGGAAACTGGAGCACCCGGAGGAAACCCACGCATAACACGGGGGTGAACACGCAAACTCCACACAGAAAGGATTCAAACCCAGAACCTTCTTGCTGTGAGGCCGTAGTGCTAACATAGAGACATGCACACCAATTATTAAAAGCTGCAATGGTCAAAAAGAACACGGCAGAGTTTGCAGCATTTTAGTATTTTACTTGAAAGTCACTAGAACCTTGTATATTGCAATATCGTACACTACTTCTATGAGCTGAATGGGAAACTGAGAGAGGCCAAAAAAAAAAAACTTCAGGGAGAAGATTGAGGTCAAAATAGGACAGAACAGTACAAAGGAGGTGTGGGATGGAATACAAGCTGCAGAAAGCCTTTTGTAACATAAGGGGACCCTGAATTTCTTCTGAGCTGAACCCATTCATTTTTTTTTTTTTAAGATTATTTTTTGGGCATTTTAGGTCTTTAATTGCCAGGACAGCTGAAGACATGAAAGGGGAGAGAGAGGGGTGGGGGGGGATGACATGCGACAAAGGGATCCGCGGCTGCTACGTCGAGGAGTAGACCTCTATATATGGGTGCCCGCTCCACCAACTGAGCTATCTGGGCACCAACCGAATTTTTTCTGAGCTGAACCCATTTTTCAATAGGTTTGACACCGACAAATGATGTTACAGCAAGCCAGTGTAAAATAGGAAGAGAAGGAGTGTGCTTCTCTAAATTGACTATGGATTCTGAAAGTGTTCCAGAAAAGGCCCCCCCACACCTTTTTAGGGGTCCAAGCCCGAGGATGCGTGCACCGCAGTAATCGCAAGGCGATACGCGGTTCACACAGCAGGGCTGTGGAACCCTATTGTTTTCGCTAGGATTTTCCTCCATTATTAGGGGTCCAAGCCCGAGGATGCGTGCACCGCGGTATCGCAAGGCGATACGCGGTTCACACAGCAGGGCTGTGGAACCCTATTGTTTTCGGTAGGTTCCTTAGTAGTATAAAAGTGGTGCTGCAGCCTAAACCGTACATGGTGGCGACGCGCCATTTTCAGGACTGGTCCAAAAGTCCGCAAGGACCTCAGCCAAAAAAATTCATACACTTCTACCACTAGGTGGCGCTATAGCAGAGAAAAAACATGTTTGGCCCTATAACTCCCAAACCGTACATCGGAAATTTAAAAACCTTACATCCACGCGTTCCCTGGATCCTAATGAATCTCGTGATATAGGCCACGCCCATTTCCGCCTAGACTTTTATGCGTGAAAAATCGCGATTTATCGAAAACCTACTTTTTCTAACTCCTCCGAGACCGTGCAATGGATCTGCACGAAACTTGGCACATAGCATCTCCAGACCGAACTGACAAAAAGTTGTATAAAGATTTATTATAGGATAAGAATTGCGCGTGTTACGCGCAAACAAAGTTTTGTAGCTAGCTATGAAAACATTGCCGTTGCCATATCTCGGCCAAGATAAATGCTATCAAAGCCAAACTTTAGAATATTACTTGCTATGACCCCCTGAGGCTCTGTACCAAATTTGACGAACATTGGCCGCTAGGGGGCGCCACAAATACAAAAAAGTGTGTTTTTCACGAACGTACTTTGCCATATCTCGGCCAAAATACGTGGTATCAACACCAAACTTGGGGTGATTGTTTGGCATGCCGCACGGAAGCTTCATACCAAATTTGGTAACGATGGGCCACTAGGGGGCGCTATAATCGACGTTTGTTGGTTTTGTGGACAAAGTCAATGCATTTAAATGGAAAATTTGCATTTGCAATATCTCTGCCAAAATACGTGGTATCAACACCAAACTTGGGGTGATTGTTTGGCATGCCGCACGGAAGCTTCATACCAAATTTGGTAACGATGGGCCACTAGGGGGCGCTATAATCGACGTTTGTTGGTTTTGTGGACAAAGTCAATGCATTTAAATGGAAAATTTGCATTTGCAATATCTCTGCCACAGTACATGCTATCAAAACCAAGCCAGTAATGATTGTTTCGCCCACCACCCGGAGGCCCACTGCCAAATTTGGTAAAGACAGGCCCTCTACAGGCGGTCTAATCAACATAGAACATTTCCCCGGGTCGCTGGGGACGACTGGCGAGGGGAGGCTTGGACCCCGTTGAAACTGCGTGCAGTTCTAGTTATTCTTCATCATCATTATTCTTCTCCGCATAAACCTGGTGCTGCAGCCTAAACCGTACATGGTGGCGATGCGCCATTTTCAGGACTGGTCCGAAAGTCCGCAAAGACCTCAGCCAAAAAAATTGACCGACTTCTACCACTAGGTGGCGCTATAGCAGAGAAAAACACGTTTAGCCCTATAACTCCCAAACCGTACATCGGAAATTTAAAAACCTTACATCCGCGCGTTCCCTGGATCCTAATGAATCTCGTGATATAGGCCACGCCCATTTCCGCCTAGACTTTTATGCGTGAAAAATCGCGATTTATCAAAAAACAACTTTTTCAAACTCCTCCGAGACCGTGCAATGGATCTGCACGAAACTTGGCACATAGCATCTCCAGACCGACCTGACACAAAGTTATATAAAGATTATTTATAGGATAAAAATTGCGCGTAATACGCGCAAACAAATTTGTGTAGCTAGCTATGGAAACATTCTCTTTGCCATATCTCGGCCAACATAAATGCTATTGAAGCCAAACTTTACAATATTACTTGCTATGACCCCCTGAGGCTCTGTAACAAATTTGACGAACATTGGCCGCTAGGGGGCACTACAAATACCAAAAAACTGTATTTCTCATGAACCGTTCGTCCGAATTTTACAAAATTTGACGGATGCCATCTAGGCCCAATCCCGAGGCGGTCCTCGCAGCGGGGTAGTGATTGGCGCGCTACCCGGGTCGCTGGGGACGACTGGCGTGGGGAGGCTTGGACCCCGTTGAAACTGCGTGCAGTTCTAGTTGAATTTGTTGTTGCAGCCAGGAACCAAATACCAAATCTTTTCAAGGTTTAAACAGGATATAATGATTGTCAGGCATGTTAAAATGGACGATGTTTAGCCCTGCTACGGAGCTAAAACGCTTGTGTGGAAAGAGATTATTTTTGTCAAAAAGCAGCTTAAAAATGAAAACGTATTAGAGTGGATGTAGCCTCGATCCCCACCAGTCGTTCTCTCCACTTTACGGAAACCACTGAGGCCCTTAGCAGAGCAAGTTCCTTAGTTGCGACTTGGGACATTTTATATTACATCATTTAAAAAAAAAAGAAAAAGAAAAGATGTCCTCCTGTACTCCTCTTTTGCTCTCTTTCTACCTCCTTTCAGGGTGGATACCACTCGTGTGGAGTTCACCATCTCCCTCAGAGAGAACTGGTCTCTGCCCTTCTTAGCGTTGCAGGTCACCGCTGTCACCTGTTACCTCCGGCCTCAGCTCACCGCCTTACAGCAGGTACACACACACACACACACACACACACACCACACACACACACACACACACACACACACACACACACACACACACTCTACATCACAGCTATTGATCAAATCAATTAGCCTGCAGGACAGTAGCACAACAGGAATTGTACATGCCATCAGAAACCAAGTATCTAACCTGTGTGTGTGTGTGTGTGTGTGTGTGTGTGTGTGTGTGTGTGTGTGTGTTTGTTTCGATCCACAGAAGGTGATTGTGTGGTTGATGTACGTGACGACTTTCTGTTTCTGTCTGACATGGCAATTCAACCAGTTCATCCTGCTCGTTCAGGCTCTCATCATATACGCCCTGGACTGTGTCGACTTCTTAACAACTACACAGGTACGTCTCAGAGACGGAACAGATGCTTTAAGACTCCAAAATGGCGGCCAAAACAAGTAATCTAACTATAAATTGGAGAAACTGTGTGTGTGCGTGTGTGCCTGCGTCTGTCTTTGAAACATCTCCCGTGTGTTCATCCAATCTACTTCACACTTGGTTTCCTGGGTACCCAAATTCGATAACGATAATAATGGCGAGACAGCACTGCTGTCCTTAAACGCACTAACAAACAGAGTGTAAATTGTAATTTCTCCACCAGGGATCAATAAACAGTATAAATTAAATTAAAAACGTTATCAACATGTATCATTGACAAAAAAATTTAGAAAGTAGTTGAACAAAAACTCTTTTTATTTTCTTATTCGCGCACCGCCATGAGTCCGCAACCCATTTTCTGTCTCTAAAGTAGAAGTGCATTGTAAGTCAGTGGTAGGCTGTACATTGTGGTTGCATAATAAGTGCTTTGCAGTCCTTCTGTAAGTACTTTTGGGATACAGTTTGGTTCTAGAGAAGCTACAGGCAGTTTCTAGTTTCTTAAAGGTTTCCTGACATGGCACTCTTTGGATGCTTTTATATAGACCTTAGTGGTCCCCTAATACTGTATCTTAAGTCTCTTTTATATAGACCTCAGTGGCCCCCTAATACTGTATCTGAATTCTCTTTTATATAGACATTAGTGGTCCCCTAATACTCTATCTGAAGTCTCTTTTATATACACCTTAGTGGTCCCCTAATACTGTATAAGTATATATGTATATGTATAAGGTGGAGGCTGGGGGTGTGGCCTTGACCAACTGCCACTTTGCTCGTTTGAAAGCCATGATGTCTCTCTCTCATGAGTGGGCCAAATTCTCTGGGCAGGCAAAGCAGAGAAAGGGGAGGTAACCTTGCCCCTTATGACCTCATAAGGAGCAAGATGCCAGTTCAGCTCATTTGAACAGGATACCTAGGGCTCGGTTTACAACTGTCACTATTTCTAGCCACTGGGGGACCATAGGCAGGCTGGGGGGACGGATATTAATATTAAACAAACCTCATAAACATTGGGGCCTTTTAAGTCTGCCTACATTTTAAAAGGACTACATCAGAGTTAATATCAGTCCCAGAGGCAGAGTTGTCAATCCTCAAAACACGGCATATTCCTGGAAGGGTTGACATCAGCTTGTGTTACCTACTCTAATTGTTTCACAGCACTATGTGTGTGTTTCTCTAGGTGACCACTTTGTACCTTGTTCAAGTGAGCAGTCTGCTGAGTGTGTGGCTCCTCCAGTTCTGTAACTCCATGATACTGGGATCACTGGTTCTGAGCTTCATCGTAGCCGCACTATTCATCAAACACTGCCAGGTTAGTGTGTGTGTGTCTGTGTCTGTGTGAAATGGATATGGAGTGAAACATTTGAGTGTTTGAAATCAGAAGAGGCAGGATTTGGGATTATATAGAATCAATATAAAAATGTTAGTGTTAGGGCTGCACAATTAATTGAATTTTAATTACGATTTTTTTTTTTTTATTGCGTAATTTCATAGATCACTGAGTTTTTTTGCAAAGCTAATCTACCGCACCGTAAACCACTGTCTGCTCATGTGCCAGTCAGAGTTGTTCCCTGCACCGTGCAGCTTAGTTTCTAGATGGAGACAGTCACAGAGGACAGAGTAACATGAGGAAAATTCAACAGATAGCAGTCGGTTACACGTCGGTCTCAAGGTTTACCAGTTTACCAGTAAACGCAACATTTTGTCCCAACAAGCAGCAGTGACCAGTGCTAGTCAGTGCTAGTTAGTGTCTGTTAACTCACAGGCCTGGAGTAATATTTTTCTTCTAAGTTGCATCCGCTGCCTCTCCACAAACGAAGCAATGTTGTTATATCGATATGGTTTAATTTTACGATACATGACCCATTTCTTCTGTAAAGCCGTGCCTGTGTTCGGCTCTCTCCTCTTACTCTCCGCACAGTCCCGCCCCCATTAACTCACACGGTTCCCCAGCAACAGAGACAGAGCGGCGACAGCGCCGGTGTCACGCTTCTGACATTTGTCCACAGTTTTAATTGTTATTAACACAGCTGTATATTGTTAAGCAAGAGAGGCAAACCTGTATTTGTACCAGTGTTTCTGCCGGTAACTCTGCTATCGCGGCCGCCACGGCGAAAAACACAGAAGAAGTTATTGAAGGCAACTAACTTCAGTTGGTAGAGTAACAGCGTGTGAGACGCAGCCTGCTGGACCATTCATAATGAGTCAGCCGTCTCTCTGTGAGTACGTCCATCGCACTCCCCCTCTCTCCCTGGCTCTTTTAATCAGTTATTGTTGAAAACAAGAGAAGGAGCTTTCACAGAGATACTTTAAAAAATATATATATATCCTAGGGTATTTATTTCAGATAATTTTCATTTACATTCGTTGCAGCTGTATGTATGTACAACATACAACTTCAACGTAAGAGGAATGTAGCACAATATGGATGTGAAAGCAGTTATAAATACCCTCTGTGACTATAAAATTTGTTTTGAAAATCCACAAATAATTGTGATAATAATTGTGATCCCAATATTGATCAAAATAATTGTGATTATCATTTTGGCCATAATCGTGCAGCCCTAGTTAGTGTATCAAAGTCTCACAGAGGAATATCCAGACAGTTGTGGTAGCTTGTTTGAAAAAGCACAGATGGAAGATTAACCTGCATGATGTGAAGAAGCCCGTGCTGCAGTCCGCTTCCTTTTTTTCTTGTTGCAGAAGATAATTCTAATAAGTATGCTGTAGACACATTTTCCTGTCAGGTCTAAATTTAATTTAGTTAAATCAGATCCTATCGCAGAAACAATTACAGAAACATTGAATGTGAAAGGATGAACGTGGAATGGAGAGTAAGATGGAGGAAGGTTGAGAATCACAAACAGGAGAGAAAGATTTCATATCTGGCTTTAAATATTTGTATACAGTAACACATGCTCTTATTGTGAAATGTCTCATTAAACAGGCATTTTGACCCATTCATACTAGAGGTGACTGACTTGGATTCCAGTTAGTCTCGAATTATGAATCTGATGACTCGACATGCAACTCCACTTGTACATCAGCAAACTGAAAACTCACATGAAAAACTCCTTAACAGCAAATTCTATCAGCTGTAGCTAATTCATATTAATGTCCAAAATGAAAGTGGCTGCTGTCTGTTGGACTCGGCCAAACATCGTTTGTCAGATAACTGAAGCAGCACTCTGTCAAATGACAGTGGACGGTGTGGTTTTTTTGTAGTTCAACAAGACCAACATTAATATTAATAGTAACAATTAGGCCTGCACAATTTGAAAAGATAAGGTTTGACAAGGTGATTGAAAGATGAATCACCATTTTCTAGCTTGCAATTGATATCAGGATTCTCCGCCACGATTTATTTTTCACAAAGTGTAATGCTGTCATGAACCATGACAAAACAAACATATTGGCAGTACCAAACGTAGATTTTTTGGCACCTATAGCACACTGAGCATCACCACAAGCCTTAAGAGGCTTCAGGGAAGAGTAGGGAGAGCATTATACAGTCTGTGTTTAACCCTTGTGTTGTCCTCCCAGGTCAAAACTGAAAATGACATTATTTTTTGTAATCACTTTTTGACGCTTTTTTTCAAAATGTTCTTCATTTTTGTAACACTACCATCGGTACACTGTACACATCACTAACACCAATATATGACATTATATATACACTATATTACCACTAGTTTTACACTATTTTCTTTTTCGAGTTCATGGTCAAGAAACCTCATTAATATGAAATTATGTCATTTTTTTGTCTTTTGTCAAAGTTTTTTGGGGAACTAAAAAACCCAAAATTCAAAAAGTAGTAACTGAGCTTTCCTTTAACTAGCAAGAAGCGTTATGGAACCATCCATGTAATATTTGGACAATTTGGATGAAAAAATCCCAAATTTCAAAATGGGGCAAATTTAACCCCAGGACAACAGGAGGGCTAAAACTCATAGAAGAAAGTTGTAGTGTTTGTGATGCAGTTGGCTCATTACATTAAATGACAATCAGAGTCATTATAAATAAAAAAATAAATAATTTTTTTTAAGTTATTTAAAAATGTAATCTTGAACAAGGGTTAATTGGAATCGCGATTTTATAACGATTTATCGTGCCTACTAACAATAATAATGAGAATTGTAAAGCACTTTTCCAGCTTAGGCACAAAGTTGCTTGTTGGAGATCTTGGGGCTCTAGGGCGATGCAAGCTCCGAGCCCCCGTCAGGAAAGAGGGACACCTGAGCGTGACTCCCACAGTGCCATCAGACTTGACTTGAGACATGCATCAGAAGCTTTTGCTTTAAAAACTTCATACAACAAGGCTGAATGCTAAATATGTGGTACCAAGATAAAGGATTCCGGCTCAAACCACATCTCACATTATCAGGCACGCTGATAACTTTGCAGACTTGGCCTCTAACTCAAAGACTTGAGACTTGACGTGGACTCTAGCTCAGAGACTCGTGAGCATCTCTGCATGTACCTAATACAAGGCGTGTCTAAGTGAAGATATAGGGCTGGGCGATATGGATAAAATCAAATATCACAATATGTCTGACCTAATAACTAATAATCAATACCACAACAATATTGTAGTCTTGACTATTGGTGTTTTCCCAAAATATTTACACAGTGAGATTTTTGATTAATAATCATCAGTAATATGGATATAATGACTAAGTGGGTGAAGGCAAATAATAGAACAGTCACAACAGTCTGGTAAAATGATATAACTTTACTGTAATGCAGCCTTTATGCCATATTAAGATAGTACAATATCCGAAATCTAAGACGATATCTAGTCTTTATATCTCGATATTGATATAATATTGATATATTGCCTAGCTCTGTGTTCTGTGTGTCTGTGTGTGTGCCTATATACAGGTGTATATATATATATCCCTCAAATGTCTAAATGTAAATCTGCATTTAAGATATGAAATATGTATCGACTAATCTGGTGTTGGTGCCTGCTGATGCAGTCTGGTCTGAAGACAGGAAGCCTGCTGGTTCGTCTGGGCAAACTGCTTCTCCACAGCGCCCTGGTTCTCCTTCTCACCGTCACCATCAACTACCTGGCCAAGGTGCTCCTCCTCTTTTTTACATCTCTCTTTCCCCTCCTTCCTCCACTCCTCCCTTTCCTGTCTTATAGTGCTTTTCCATTTACCTCGGAACTTGGAAGCAGGAGCAGGGAATGACGTCACACCCAGTTAAATGCGTTCCATTTCCAAGTCGATTTTCATTGTTTTCATTAGCTCTAGCCAGTCAGCTATTTTTTAGAAATACCAGCTTATAACAACGCATTATGCTGTTTTTTGTGCATGCAAACAGCGTGACAACATGTCCACAGATGGGTGTACGACTGGTTTAGTGGGACAATAATAAGACAGAAGTGCTTATAACTGTATATTACTGCATCTTTCACTGCTGATGATGCACGGAGCAGCCATGTTGGATTTTTAGCTTTGGGTACTTGATGGTTGTCTGAGTTCTGTGCTCAGAAATCCGAAGTCAGGGAGACGTGTTTCCGACATTGACCTCGGAAAAATACGACTTCTGAGTACAAGTGGAACGCGCTATTACTCACCACCTCCCACCACCCTACCCCCACCCCACCACCCCCGTTACACTCTCCAACCTACTTCTACTGCTCCCCTCCTCTGCATATCTAAACTCATACTGGAGGTATGATGTGAGCTCACCGTATGATCTCTATGTGGTTTATTTACATATTTATACACCTGGGCATGCTGATCTGAGCCTTGACAAGATGACCTTATCGCTGTGTGTTTGTTTATGTGTGTGTGTGTGTGTGTGTGTTTTACAGAAAGCACTACAGCTCAGATCAGACGAACACATCTTTAAATTCATCAAGTCAAAGTTTGCCATGGGCCCGACGAGGTATGAACACACACTCGTAGCAGCGTACACACAGAACACACGCAAGCATAGATCCACCTGCGGCGCACTTTACTCTCATAAATCCACTTTTTGCCACAGGTACATGCTCACAGACCTTATTATCCACTATGCACCAGTATACTAGCACCTGGGGTGCGCACACACACACGTGCAGTGTGTGTGAATAATAGATGTCGGGGTAACGCCATCAGGCCTCCCATCGATCAGATACTGTGTGTGTGTTTGTGTGTGGGTGTGTGGAGGGTAGCTGCTCCAGGATGGCAGATAAAACAGCTCACAACCCAACGCCACACAACTGGCCTCTTGATTATTCAGGATGCTGGCAAACACATAGCTTACTCTCCATTCTATATGCCTCTCCATCTGTTCTTGTTTCTCTCAATGGTTGACATCTCTTTTTTTTTTTTCATGCCAAAATTTTTGTGAAACCTCAATTCTGGGTTCAGTTACTTTACCAGAAGCAGTATTGCCATCATGTAATGCGGAAAATGTACTGCGTGCTGTAAAACATCAACACAAATTTACACTGTACAGTCATGCCACATTGAGATAATAGATCCAGTTTATTTTTAAAACATACTGTATGCTGTAATAAAGTACACCTTTGTGTATCGCTTTTTTGTCAACCTGGCAGAAAAAGACCTTTACGTAAGGAGATGTTTTGTACTTTGCGATAGAAACATGTAAGTGATATACACGTACAATGTCCATTTTTGCAGCTCTCTCTTCAGTTCCTGGACGTTTTTAATGCTGTTTCCAGTTTTAATCTAGCAGTTGGAAGAACTAGGCCCTATTATATCTTGATTTAATGTTTCAATGATTGGACAAAGCTTGGCTTTTTCAGCACTTCAAAGCTGGTCCAGAAATGATCTGGAGTTGTTATTAGAGCAACAAACCTGCAGTCAGCTGGAATTATGACCAAGACGTTTTAGGGTAACCTCTTATATGAACCAGTAGTCAAAAGTAACTCAATGCATTTACTGAAGTATGTAACTTAAAGCGCCCATATTATGCTCATTTTCATCTCACTTCTATACTTTCTTTGTTGGGAGCTGCACATGCTCAGTAGCTAGATAACATCCCATCAGCTAGATAACTCTTTCTCCAGCTTTGGTCAGTCCAAGGCAGGATTAGCTGGGAGACTTCTTCTAGACCAGGGCCACTTGTGGAATACCTGCAGAACAGGGACAGGAAGTAGTTCTTTTGGAGAATATGGTGAACTAGTGTGTGTGTGTGTTAAAAATTATTTAAACAACATATTAAAAAGGAACTCATAAATGAGTAAAGTACTGCTACAGTCAAATATCCATACAGAGTAAATATACTGTTCAGTATATTAGAATAACAGAGATGTAAAAAGACATTGTACAAAATACTGATCAGCAATGTCTAAAAAATCACAGTTTATATAGTATGTATGTGTAATGGCCAGGGATAATAGTCCCTAGCTAGGCCACATTTAGAGAACAGCATCCTGGGTAGTTAGCATGAGTACAACTTTCAGAAACATAAGCGTCATCAACGGAATATACTGATTGATAGGCGAGTGATCACCTCAGCAATGAATGTAACAAAAAAACATATTACATGGACAGTTTCAGTTCTTACCAATTAAGTTGGCTCCCTCCTCCCTGTGTCATCTCCGTTTCTTCTGTGTCCATCTTTCCCTTTCTCTTGCTCTCTTGCTCTCTTGCTTTCATCACCTCCCTCCTCTCTCTGCATTAATTTACCCTCCACTCCTGCAGGGATTTCGATGCCAATCTGTATCTGTGTGAGGAGGCCTTTGGCCTGCTGCCCCTGGACACCCTGGAGCGCCTGGCTGGCACCCTGCTGCTGTACCCCTACATCCTCACACTGCTCCTGCTCAGTGCCGTGTTTGCATCTGCTGCACTGCACAACTTGAGGTAGGTGATGGCTGGAGGGGACATGCGAGGTGGAGAGGGGGAGAAGGCGTCCTTTTGAAACTCCCTGCTGTCACATAAAGAGGTGTTTGGCAGCTCTGTGTTGGAGGAGGTACTGTACGTGATGATATGCCTATAATGTTTAAATGACAACAAACAGTTGAAAGTAAAATGTCCATGTTTTGTCTCGCTCTTCTTTCCACTCTGTTGATGTAAATTATCAAGTGGCAGTACTGTGATCTCCCCCATCTGTTCTTCTGTTTTTCTCTGTGAGCAGCATTCACTGAAAGCTAATGACTAGAGTCTGAATTCTGTGGGTGTGGGCATTGACACTCCCAACAGAAAGAAATCGAATGATTTGTTTGGTCACCCTATGACCCTATCTGATATACGTGATCTGCCATGTGTCCAGTATTTAGTGAAATTCAACACCCGTACACTGCCTGCCCAGCACCAAACAGCAGATCCAGACACAGTTAGAGACTAGCTGTTGAACACAGTGGAGCATTCAGCAGCTAAAGAGACAAGAGATTTCCCTCAGGAGCTGGTGAAGCTAAACCGAGTTAAAAAGAGAGGGAACAGAATTCATCAGGTGGACACAATATGAATGCTAATGTTGCTCTGTGTCTGCTGGACGTGTAAATAAGCAACTATTTGCTAACACGTTCCTCATACCAACTTAAACGGTGGTAATAAGTCAACGTTGTGTTCACAGTAGGTTAACATATTCTACAGTTAAAATAATGACGTTACTACTTACTTACTTAACCATTCTGTTAGGCCACACACACTATGCATTAGCAGCAGCGTAGAAGGAAGCACAGATAATAAAAAATGTCATTTTCAAGGATCAATTAACTCAATAAAAAATAATTTTCTTGATAAATATCAAGAAACTGAAACCAACAGTGTCAAGCTCAGAAATCACTCTTTTTTTTCTTTCAAAGATTATTTTTTGGGGGGCTCTTTATTTATGCGTGACAATAGAAAGGTGGGAGAAAGATGAGGGATGACACGCAGCAAAGGGCCGCTGGTCCGATTCAAACCCGGGCCGCTGCAAAGACCTCAGCTTACATGGGGCGCACGCTCTTGCTGGGTGAGCTAGCTTGCATCAGCCACTATTTGGTTTTAAGTTAATCAACTTGCCGTTGGATGTACAAGTTTGTGGGCTTCCTTATTCTGGCAAGTTGGTCAAACGAGATGAAATGCAAATGAATGGACAGTCTCAGCCCTTGCAGAAAGTAAAAGGAGTTTGAGTTTAGAAGCGGGCCCAGCGGTAGTCAAAGTGCCTATGTCTCCGCACATCACTGCAGGTTTAGTAATGCCGTTATTGCTTCATGCTCGGGGAAACAGATTATTCTACCAGCCGCCTTTCAAAGCTTCTTTTGCCTGTGGTGCAAGGTGAGGGGCCGCATTCAACTAATCACATTAGCATATCAACTCGCCCACTGCTGTTGGGCGGCTGGAATACTAACCTCACAGAACAAAGGGCTATTTGCCAATTCAGGAATTAATTTAATCCAGTTTACCCCACCTCACGTACATAGGGGGGTAAGGGAGAGCCAGATTGGATTTGTATTCAAATGGGAGCCAGTGTCCGTCTCATTCGGTGCGGGATGTCAAACCGGGGGAGTGACATCATTGCCCTCGGGCCTTTCTCTGTTTGTCCGCGTACTAACTCCTCCAGACACAAACGCTCGTGGGTCTGCATCACTGCATCGCCGCTTGTGTGCAAAAACAGCTAATGAAATCTGAATAATATCCATTCCACCCACCTACCCTTCTGCCTCTGTTGTTAAGCGTCTTGCCTGGAATGTTTTATGTATCACTGTTGTCCTGCTTTTTTTTGTTTATTTCTCAGCCGACCTAAAGGAGGATCAGCCGAAGAGAGGAAAGGAGCCGCAGACGGGCGAGTGGTGGCTCTTCGTCCAGATGTGGCCTACAATCTGTTGCATACTCTGTTCTATGGCCTCCTGGCTTTCAGCACTATGAGGTGAGCTCATGCACATTAGTGGTGTAAATCACAAGTTTGATTACGAAATGATATTGGTTCTTTGGACAACGATACGATATTTGCTGATATCTTAAAGTCTGCCACGATACGATTTCGATTAGATTCAGGGTCCTGCAACAGGGTTGTGCCGATGGACGCCACGCCCCCCACCCTGTCAGACACACGCTAATCCTAGTGGGTGGGAAATTGACACCTGTGTCGGTCTTAAAGTAGCAAAGACATGCTGCGCTGTGCTGCCTCTTAAGTGGAAGCTACATTCCCCCCTTTACGTGCAACCTATTTGTAGTGATAGTCTCTCTCTTCCCTGTCAGTATAGTAGCTCACTCTAACTGGTATAGTAACGTATCAGCATGCGGTAAGGTCATGCGCCTCGGCTTGGACACAGCGGTCTCCAGCATGAGAGGAAAGGCGTTATCGCATTTTCCTTTATCCCCTCATCGGACTAACTTTGTGTAGACTACTGTGTGCGTGCATCAATAAGTAAGTCTGATGACGATGTTATGTAGGATTTATGAATGTACGTTAGCAATAAGAGGCTAAGTCACAACGGTGCTTTTTTTTATGTCGTGAACTAATATTGCGAATCTGTTCATGTGCGCTGTAGGAGTTATGTTTCTGTTTATTGAATGTGTAATTCAGCGTTATTCTAAAATTGAGAACGTAGTTTAATCTCAGTAATGATATTAGGTTATTGCTGTCGCTCTGTTAAAGGCAAACGTTCCACTGTCCTGTCATTGTGCAAATCACAGAGATCTAATTGAGTCTAGACTTTATGGCACGTTAAGTTAAGTATAGTTAAGTGAAAGTAGGTCAAGTTGTAGTTTACTGCCCCTACCAGCAGCAGCATGTAATACTCTCTATTTACAGAGGGAATTTAAATGCGTGTCTGATCATTTCTATAATATCAATATGAGACTAGGCATGGGCCTAGATAAGATTCTGACGGTATGATAACCTTTAGCAAAATTATCAAGTTTCACGGTATTATGGTATTGCAATGACAGCTATGAATGCGTTATTTTTGACATGTCTGGTAGGGGTGGGGGGGAAAAAATTGATACAGCATAGTATCGCGATATTTTCAGAATTTAATGTAAAATAAAGGGGCGTCTTTCATATGATATGTATTGATATTTTTGCATTGCATTGATGATATTGGATCGTGGATCATTGAATCGATGTATGGCTACACCCCTAATGCAAATGTAGTTGTATCATTGGTCATGTACAGTAAGACATCTCGACTCACACACCTTCCAAAGTAGTCACATTGGTTTAGTTCCCAGGCAGGGACTCTCCAAATGTACTCTTCCTCTTGGCAATTTGATTCTTGATTGTCCATGCACATGAGCAGATGGAACCAAGATTAAGTGCCTCTCACATGCTTTTTTGCTCTGTGTGTGAGTGGTCCACTTCAGGCTTGATCAGGCCCCCACACCAAGCACTGTCCCACAGCGGCAGATAATGACACCGCTCACACAGCAGGGAAAGAAAGAATTAAACACGGACAACTGTCAAACCCGCCCGCATGTGATGTCTGCAAAGGGGCCGTTGATTCAGCAGTCTGATTGCCACTAGCAGGTTTTGTCAGCTGTAGCCAGCTAGTGTAAAAGCTAGTGTAACATTGTGTAGACGTGTGACTCTCATTAAAATAACAATCTTGTGAAAAGGGTATTAAATATGCACCTTATGGCTGCATACGTTACAGCATGCTAAAAGACTAAAGGCCAGCTTCCCAGACAAAAAGTCAGCATCCTCACCAGTAGAAGACATGGAAATAAAGAAACAGCATAGTTCCTGTGTTGCAGTGCTCGAAATACCTCTCTCTCTCTCTCTCTCTCTCTCTCTCTCTCTCTCTCTCTCTCTCTCTCTCTCTCTCTCTCTCTCTCTCTCTCTATCGCTACAATTCAATTCAAATTGCTTTTATTGGCATGAATGTCAGAAATAACAATATTGCCAAAGCATCAAGGATAATAATGTGAGAAGAAATAAATACATACAATTCACTGAGTAAACTAAAATATATACATTTAAAAATAAAAACAGGAAAGCAACAACAGTAAAGCAATATACAATAAAATTGGCAGTGTCAAATGTTAGAAAGAAAACAAAGACAAAATCAAACACAAAAACAGGAAAAAACCCATGAAGTAGAGGACTAGATGAGACGGCGGAGTAAAGTGTGGGGGGGTGAACTATATATATTACGTGATGTCGTGCTGGTTGTCTCTCAGGCTGTGGCACGCACTCACTCACATATGTCGCTGCTTCTACAGCTCTCACACTATTTTCTCGAAGTAGATGTTGCATTTTTGTCTTGTCTTGTTGGAGAGTGTATTCAAATCTTGGAGTGTAAGGAGTGTTTTGTAAGGAACTGAGTTTGGATGTCAGTGTTTGTGCTACATTGAAGCAGGAAGTGGTGCTCGGTTTCCACCTGTCTCTGTGGACAGAGCTGCCTCGTTCTCTCTCTTTCTCTTGTTGGCACACACAAACACCATGGCCTATTTCTCTTGCCTAACTGCATCATCCATTGGCAGGTTCCCCTCTGTGGAACAGCAATCACCGCTGAGGCTCCAGTTACAGATGCCAGACCCTGGCTGCGGGGCCAGAGCCCTGACACCAACGCTGGCAGCTGGCCTTTACCGTTGAACAGAAACCATCATTCTTGCGACCGAATTTTACATCCAGCCACTTCTTCTCAATTCCCAGAATGTTTCAGCTCTCTGAGCTGCTGTGACATGCTGGCTCTTGACAAATGTGCTCTTATTGGTCGCACCAGCACTATGACAACCACACAATATTGTCTGACTGGCCTCTGAACCTCTGCAACAGCAGCCTCAATTTCCCACAGACACTGCACTGTGTTCTCCATTAACTCCTGCAAAGCTATTTTCTCAAGTGTTTGGCAGGGTTTAGATTTTAACCTACAGTATGACTTTTGAACAATCAATATCAGTTTTCATTAAATTTAAAAACAAAACAAAGTAATTAAAAAGGGGTTTGTTTGTGGCCAGGTTGGCTCAGTGGAAGAGCAGGCGCGCATGTACTGAGAGGTCTATGCCTCGAAGCAGAGGTCCAGGGTTCCTGCATGTCCCCCTCCCTTCTCACCTAGCTGTCCTGTCAAAAATTGAAAGCGGAAAAGACCCCAACATTTTTTTTTGCATGGTAGAGTGAAGAAAAGAACGAATAAATCCAATTTATTTCTTAACTGCTAGTTACCTTGTAAGCTCTTTTTTCCTGCTAGGTTCAGGGCTTATACAACTGGCTGCTGAACGGCGCTCATATCAGCCAGCTATGTGTCACAGCACATGCCGCTACATCGATGAGCACTTGCTGGTTAATCGACCGTCCTACACACAGTATGCCAGGCAGATACACAGCTGACAACCTGGTAACTAAGCGATTTGATGGGGTGGAGACAGGCCCCGATATAACATTCTGTGACAGCTCCGGTCTTGTTGCTGCTGGTCGCGTTGAAGCGGAGCGTCTCTCCTGCCCAACTCGCCGCACTCCTGTAATTGAACTGCATGCCTTCGTAATTCTGGCGTTCTGATAAAAAGGATCGAGCCCGGTGGGAAATAGGGGGGAACTTTCCACCAGAGCGGGCAGCAAAGCACTGCCTTTCAACCTAGTGTTAAGTGACCCCTAAAATTTGGGAACTGATTAATATCAGTAGTCACAGTGGGTATTTCATAAGTCACGCATGGTTCAGGGGCTTCGCCAGAATTTCTGGAGATGCTGTTGCTCAATCAGTCAATCAAAATCTGCCAATTACCAACAGATATAGCCTGTCATTGTCATGGATATTGGACAAATTTGTATTTCAGCAAAGCTGTGGCTGAGTGTGGAAAGAAACAGGAGGAGTACAAGCCCCACACGGTGCTTGTAGATGGCTGGTTTTACAGGTGCATGGTGGTGTTTATAATGTTTTATGTATTCTGTTATTTTGTAATCCCATGTGACTTCAAGACATCACTTTTATTTCGCTTCTTGATTTATTTATTAAGCATCTCACATTAATACTTTTCTAGGAAGAGGTATAATAGCAGAGCTTCTGTGCTGCTTAAGCAACCAATTCCAGTTTACTACTACCATACGCATTATCAGTTATCAGTGGATAATTACACTGTCTTAAGTATTTTGGATATTGACTTTTGGATATATGTATGTTGACAACCAGTAATGTAATACATATTTCCTCACTGCTGATCATTGGTTCGGAAAAAAAACTTCTGGAATACAGTTCTTTTTTCTTCCCATGTCACATCTATAATCTGAAGAACAACAGCCCTCCCAGATGTGACGGCCAACTTTACCGTTTGATTGTCAAGTGGTTCTCGTTGCTCGCATCGTCAGCACATGTCTTGGGTTGAGGCGCATTTCAAACTGCAAACACCATTCACATTCATTATTATGAAAGTGTAATTACCTTTAACTTTAGACTCTTTGGAAGGACTGTCAAGAAAATCGCAGAGATAACAATTGGAATCATTTATTCCCGTATTAATATGAACCTGCAATTACTCAGTCCAAAAGAAAAGGGAAAAATTCTTGTGTCCGGTTTATTCATAGCATCATAGAAATGCAGCTTTACAAAGGTTCACCTACTGTAAGAAGCTTAATTTGAATGTAAAGTGTAGCCAGTTGCTAACTCTGGGTAAATGTTACACATTCTGTTCTTGTGATACTGTGATGGTATGTGCTTTGCAGGAGTTGGATTGGCGTGTGATGGACGGCACATTTCATATAAATAGTGGCAAATAGTTCCAATGCAATGCATTCCTGTTACAGTCGGGGGTTAATGTTCTGATTGAATTCACACAAAAGGAACAACCTGAAAGGTTTTTATACACCAGCAGCCAGGTAGTGCAGAAAACGGACACTTTTAATTTCAGCGCTTTCTCTAAAATGCTGATGAAGAGCGAAAGGCCAGATATGCAGAGAGCCTTTCGTTTCTGTCAGACTGCTCCTTTGCATTAAAAAAGTACTGAGATTAATTTCTGCGTGGCTGTACTTCTTTATGCCTCAACTCTCCCGACCTCTCTCGCTCTCTCTCTCTCTTCCCTCTTGACTCCATCTCTGTGCCTGTCAACAATTTTTCAGCTCATTTCATTCTCTCAATCTTCCCTCTGCTGTTCTCTCTATTTTTCTCATTTGTTCAGAACTGCAATTCATTTGCTGAATCAGAATTTAGACAGTAATGCCGGGTGTTAGACACTAAATTAAGTTTAACCACAATTTTCCACAGCATGGTACGGCTCCAGTCGACTAGACACAATTTATTTTTGGGGATTTTGATTCCGTGCGGTGGAAATGAGGCACGAGTCGTCCACTAAACTAGAGACAATTGGGTTGTCTTGTCTGAATTTAATATTCTTTACTGGCTTGATGGAACATCCTAAAGTACAAGCATCAAAATAGAGATTCAAGAATCTTTGACCTTACCAAGTAAACACCTTGTTGTCCTTGGTTAACCAACACACACCACACACCGACATCAGCATAACATTAATTTGCTACTTTGCTAGCACAAAAAATGTATAGTAAGGGAAAATTTAACTAAGTAAGTGTTTCTCTTCAAGTTTATTAAAGGTCCCATGGCATGAAAATTTCCCTTTTTATGAGTTTTTTTTAACATTAATATGAGTTCCCCCAGCCTGCCTATGGTCCCCCAGTGGCTAGAAATTGCTATAGGTGTAAACCGAGCCCTGGGTATCCTGCTCTGCCTTGGAGAAAATGAAAGCTCAGATGGGACAATCTGGAATCTTGCTCCTTATGAGGTCATAAGGGGCAACGTTACCTCTCCTTTCTCTGCTTTGCCCGCTCAGAGTATTTGGCCCACCCATGAGAGAGAGACATCATGGCTTTCAAACAAGCAAAGTGGTAGTTGGTCAAGGTCACACCCCCAGACTCCACCTTGTCCCCCCCTCTCTCCTCAATAGCTACAGACTCAGAAATGGTACTCTACGTCCTAAGGAAAGCTCAGAGTGGGACTGGCTCTAGTGGCTGTAATTCTGCATCAAGGGAAAAGAGAGACTTCAGATACAGTATTAGGGACCACTAAGGTCTATATAAAAGAGACTTCAGATACAGTATTAGGGGACCACTACGGTCTATATAAGAGACTTCAGATACAGTATTAGGGACCACTAGGTCTATATAAGAGACTTCAGATACAGTATTAGGGGACCACTAAGGTCTATATAAAGAGACTTCAGATACAGTATTAGGGGACCACTAAGGTCTATATAAAGAGACTTCAGATACAGTATTAGGGGACCACTAAGGTCTATATAAAGAGACTTCAGATACAGTATTAGGGGACCACTAAGATAGCTCATACATAACAAGCATCCAAAGAGCTCAATGTATGGGGACCTTAAGTTATATGGACTCATGTACTTGTATTGGGGACACTACCTATTATAAAATATACAAAGACACCCAATTTAATAATCACATTCTTGTCTGTATTCCTTCCTTTTAGATTAACAAAACCCCAAAATGAATGCAATTGTGTGAATTCCCACCACTGTGATTGGTCTACCCCCTATTCACCCATTTTCCTCTACCTCATGTATAAATAGTCCTTGTCTCGCTTTATCTTGTGCCAGTTTGTCTTGTTCTGTCCATGTGATAGTGCGTCAAGAGTTCTATGCCAGATATTCATGTAAACAGGTTTTGTTCTTTGATTTAGTGAAATTGTTTTATCCTAAGTAAACTTTCCACTGTTTATGACTCGTGCATTTGAGTCCACCAGTGTCGTGTCTAAGGTTGTTACAGCAAGACATTTTTAAAAACCAACACTGCTTGATCTTGCCTCTGTCTCCCACTCTCTACCCAGGATGAAGTACATATGGACCGGCCATATGTGTGCAGTCGCGGCCTACGGTGTGTGTAGGAAGGAGATGTGGACTACGCTTCTCAGCACTCTCGGCTGCAATAGTAAAGTTCTGGTACGAGCTACCAACAAGTTCCGCTCCAGCTCTCAACATCTGTTCTCATTTTCTTTAAAATATAAAAGGAGTGATATTTGACTTTTAAAACTATTTTCACTATACAGGATGTTAGTTGTTTTACTTTGATTACACACATTTTATAGCTGCACTAATCAATACTTTTTTGTATTATCAATGGATGAAATGGTTGTGTGTAATGTGAAAGCTCTTGCTGATAGAACACCAACCGACTGCCTGGTTATTGCCGCTTTAAACGGGACATATGCTAATTTTCAGGGTCATACGTATTTTTGGGTTTCTAGTAGAAAATTACACCAGGAACACACCGGGCCGGTCACAAAGCGATCCTTTTCCTCTCCACACAGCTTTCTCTCTCTCTCTCTCCCCCTCCCTCTCTCTCTCTCTCTCTCTCTCTCTCTCTCTCTCTCTCTCTCTCTCTCTCTCTCTCTCTCCTCTCCTCTCTCTCTCCTCTCTCTCTCTGTCTCTGTGTGTGTCAGTCTGACGGTCTCTCCCCGTATGCCTTATCCTGTGTCATTGTAGACACAGCTGAGAATAAACCATAAACCTGGTTGTTTTATTTTGAAATTGGTTTATTTTATAAAGTATCCAGCGGCACTGTGGTATTCTTGTATGTAATTACCTGCCTGGCTTGAAACATTTGCTCGCGGAAGAAACAGAGGAGACACCGAAATGATGGCTGCAGTGCACCTGTCTCTTTGAGCAGCTAAATGTGTTTTGTCAGGAAAGAGTTTGTTAACCAGATCCTGTCTGGCCAGGGGATTGGATTGAGTAGCCTTTTAGCCAGAGACCAGCTTTCTTAGCAACATTTTACAGTATAGTTGTATAGTTTGGCCAACTTCTTTTTTTTTTTTTTCAGTTTCCCTTATCCAGTGGAAGCACCCGTTACTGAAAAGGATTAAATGATAACTAGGGCTGGGTATCATATCAAACAAACACACTGTCTGTGTTTTAGTATCAATACTTTTTCCAGTGCCTTAGTTTCTGGAATATACACGTTTAGGTATAAAACTGCTAGACTGTGTAAACCCCGCCTACTCGGCTGGCAAGTAGATTTCTCACTGCAGCTCGGTCTGGGAACTTTTCCGTTACATTCTCTTGCTTCTGTTCACAATTTTGCGGGAGGTCATCTAGCTGGCATGCTATTGGCGGGTTTAACACGATGGCGATATAGAAGCAACCAAGCAGCTTCTTCTTTTTAAAAACATAGCGGCCGCCGAACGCCACCGAAGAGCAGCAACCCGGTGAAGACGTTGTCACTTCTACGTCACCCGGATCGTTGGTCTGATGGGTTGAAGGACTATCCAATTCCGTGCAGTCATTTGAACTATGTCTGAACTACGCCTCTTGTGCAGAGAAAATGCAGAGCACACCCCCCAGACCAATGCTCAGTCTCAAATCTATTGAGCTCGGCTCGGTCTGGTGATAACCAGACTAATAAAACCTTGTTTTTATTTAACAAAAACACCAAAAGACCTTAGAGTTAATACATAAGTAAGTAAAGTTGTAGTCCTATAGACGCTTTAAGAGTATCCGTGTGTTAACAGCAGCAGCCTTATATGACATTTGCCTAAATAAATGCAGTCTGAAATAAGTTGTTCAGATCAGGAAAAATCTGATCAAAGAATAAGTTAGAAGAAGAGCGTGCATTGAATGCCAACTTCTGTTACTGGACACCTTTTTATAGTCAATACTGACATTTTGGTCAACATTGAGGTTTGAGTCCCAGGTCTAGTGACGCCCAACATCATGTCCTGCACCGATCTCCATAGAATAACATTGATCTCTAACTTTGACAACACCGTTGTAAGATACTATCAAAAGCATACTGTCCCCCTTTTCTATGATCTACTGATTGAACATAAAGGTGAACCAGTTTGCCGCCTAATGACCAGTTGCATTAGAATCCCCAGCCTGCACTCCGGACCGGTGACAACATTGCCAGTGAGGCCACTAGGTGTCAGTGTGGTCATAACATGACAACAGCATTGGATCCGATAAGAAGTGATACTTGTCGGTTATCTTATTCTGCGCTTCTCTTCATTTTGAGGTGTATCTCTGTCTGACTCCCACTTCTCTCTTTATATTCATTTATTTCATTATAGCTGTTTTCTTTCTCTTGTTTTGCAGTTAAGGCTCGTCAGACATGCAGTCCCACTGTTGATGATTGGTTGCCTGTATTACAAGGTATGCCTATTTCTCACTGGTTTATGTTCATCACTGTATTGTTGGGCTCATTACGGGACTGTTTGTAAAAAAACAAAAAACTGCACAGCGATATGAGAAAAGGAGAATACCTGAAATTGGAAGAAAATGATAACGGCAATTGGATCATAACAGGACACCAAAAATGATTGCGTCCCTATTATTTATTTTGCACTTGGAGGAGTTTAAATGGCTGTCACATACACACAGTGCAGTAATGAGATGTTATTTGAAATATATCAGTAGGTTTCAAACTTTGCTTTACGGTGTTATAAAAGCTAGCAGGGTTTTCCATCACTTGTGTCTGTCTGTTTCCCTCTAGTTCTGGCCTAAACTGATGGAGGAGCTATCAGAACTGAGGGAGTTTTACGATCCAGACACAGTGGAGCTCATGACCTGGATTAGGTACACACACACACACACACACACACACACACTCTCACACACACACACACACAAATTCAGAGCACACGTTAAATTGAAGCAAATCTGATAAGCTTGTTTTCGCAGATCCAGTTTCACTTTGCCTGATGTGTGGTTTCAAATGGAAAGCCTTTTGTGTGTGTTTGCCCATATGCCTTTAGAGTAGGGCTTTTGACCAAATACCTCGATATTGATACCATAACAATATTATAGTGTAGACTATTGGTGCTTTTCCAAAATATTTACACAATGGGATTTTTGATTAATAATCATCAGTAATGTGGATGTAATGACTAAATGGGTAAAGGCCAATAATAGAACAGTGTAATGTAATATCGATGTAATATCGATATATAGCCCAGCTCTACTTTAGAGTCCTCAGTCCAACACTCCTCACCCGAAACAGACTCAGGGTGAGCTAATATAGTGTTACAACAGCTGATACAAATGGTTTTTGTAGTCATTCAGATTTCATTTTTTTTTATCAAATCACTGTCACTGTTTCCATGTTTTCGGAATTTCATATTTTTTTAGATGCAAACTCAACAAAACAACATGCTAATTAAAAAGCATACAGGTGCAAAATTAGAAGCAGCTTAGATTTAGGTCCTTCCATTGGATGATCACTGTAGTGCGCTTCCTCTCTGAATAAACCATCAGGGCGATGACACTGAGTGGACCAGATGTTTTTTTTATTTTTTAAATGGCCAATTTTGGTTTAATCCTATTAGACAGATAGTGGGATGACACAGAGAAAGAGAGATGGATAGTGTGACAAAGGAGGAGACGTTTTGAGTGTATTTGTGTGTGTGACATGAGTTCCCTTTCCCTCTGGAGCTAATCCCATTAGGCTCTAAGGATTAGGGGCTGCCTGGCGTTACCTTGGTTGGGGATGAGAGCAGGGCGGAGCGCTAAGCTTCTTGCTGCTGCGCTAATTACATTCCAGATGTAAGTGTTAAGATGGAGAAGGGAGTTTGTGTTAGGCTGTATTCTCCAGCGGACTCAGGCCGAGGCTATTTCGTTTTTACACGGACATATCATGGGAGACTCTCAAACTGTGTCGTAATGAGTGGCCGTACATGCATATAGAAGAGAGTATATTTCTGGGCCAGCTAGCATATTTATGTAAAGCTGTCAGGGACTTATTTTTGGTAATTCTAGCTGCAGGGGATGTGCTGCATGTATGAGTCATGTACGACAAATAAAGGTTGCCGAAAAGGATTTAATGTGGCCTGTTGTTGAAACCAGAAAAGAAATACAGATGCAGAGGGATCTTTATCTGTTTTTTGTACTTCTGTGATTACAGGGCGAAAATGTCCTTTTTCAAGGGTACAAGTTCAAAGAAGTCCCTCTAATTTTCCCAATTCTTATTTCCACTAAGAATATGGGAAAACAGGATTAAGATTTGGTTTAGGAAAGGATAAAGACAATAGTTTAAAAAATGGATTTAGAGACAGGATTAATTTAGAGGTAAGAAGGCCTTCACAATTGCTAATGAGACGTGTCCTTGTCCCTCGTGAGTATATAAATATGTTTGTGAGACAGGTTGATGAGGAGGTTATCCCAACGCCCAGGGGAATCGGTCATGAGTCATGACCCTGGACTTCTTGGGTTGAGGAACTAAGGCGTAGGTTAACTTGATAATGGTCCGTCTGTGCTTTGCACCACCATAACTCACAAGTCGCCCCTGTTGATAGCAGCAGTGGCTCTACAGCTCAGCTGTAGGCAGATACTCCTTTCTAAATGGACAGTCAATAAATCAATAGCAATGCCTGGTCCTTCCACTGCCTCCAACTCTTGAGTTATAGTTGTGAGTGTGCAGTTTTTTAAAGTCACCAATATCGCTTCTGTCTAAGCCATGTGCCCTGCCTCTCTGCCCATACCCCAATCTATATCTATGCCTTTTTTTAAATTCAGATTTTGTGTGGCAAAAAGCAGTGGGGTGTCAATTCAATTCAATTTTATTTATTTTTATTTAACCTTTATTTAACCAGGTATTCCCTTGAGATTGAAATCTCTTTTCCGAGGGAGACCTGGCCAAGTCGGCACACCAGTCACAATTTAAACAGAAATAGAGCATAGTCAAAATCACACACAGAGGAAAGGAACAGGTCACATGTGGCAGATGCATTTTTTAATTACATGGCATTTTAACATAGCCTTCAAATCATTTAATAAGACTAGATCATTTAGATGGTGCAAGTTTTGCAAGTTATTCCAAGACCATGGAGCAAAGTAAGAGAAGGCTTTTTTTCCCCAGCTCAGTAAAATTTACTAAATTTTTTAGTAAATATTTATGGTATCAAA
This sequence comes from Etheostoma spectabile, assembly GCF_008692095.1. Taxonomy (NCBI): domain Eukaryota; kingdom Metazoa; phylum Chordata; class Actinopteri; order Perciformes; family Percidae; genus Etheostoma; species Etheostoma spectabile. The sequence goes on along the minus strand of NC_045733.1, from coordinate 22,736,911 downwards.
TCATGACAAAAGCCATTGCAAGACACTTTACAGATAGAGTAGGTCTAGACCACACTCTATAATTTACAAAGACCCAACAATTCCAGTAATTCCCCCAAGAGCAGGCATTTAGTGTGATAGTGGCAAGGACCTCGGACAGACAATGGATAATGGAAAGATAATGGAACTATGGCTAGAAATAGTACTGGTAGTAGTTAATGGCGCAGCTGGGCTTATAAAATGAAAAGAAGCAGCCAACCCCTCCGCTCTCTGACATCTGAACTCAATGCCGGGCCGTGAGGAGTTCAAGGCAGTGCGAGTGTTACTTACATGTGCAGCATAGAGAGAAGCCCAGCTTAATCTCAGGCGCCTGTGTAATACAAACAGCTGCTTCTCAGACTATCAGGGCTCACAGATAAACCACAGTCCAAATTCAGCACTGTCATTTCACGGCACACTGCGGAGCACTGCAGGCTGTGGCTGGAATAGAGAACAAAGCTCACATGTCACATTTCACAGTCCAGATAAGAGTCAGGAGTGGATTTTATTGCACTTTGAATATTGCTGTTAGAAGGTTACAATTGGAGCGTATTTGTTTGGTATTCATTGGCACGTTAAAGAGCAAGAAATATACCAGTCAATCAATGTCTCCCTCTCTTTCGTCTCTTAGTTTCTCCCATTTCACCAAATGCACAGGTCATCTGATAATACCAGTCTGTGGGAATCTGTAATCTCAGTAGTCAAGGATTCCTTGTTTTTACCCTCCTCCTGCCCCTCCCTTTCCTCTCCTGGCTGGAGATATACAGCCTGTGGTCAAGAATTATGAAGGCTGCAGTGAAAATTATTAATGAGAGCTTTGACAGCAGTTTTGCTGCAAATCCAGGAGGCTGAGCGTCGAGCTGCTCAGCATGGAGACCCATTCAGAGAAGAAACAGGCTCAAATGAAACACTGACTTTGTTTATCCCACAAGTCGCAACGCTTAAATATGAGTCGGTGCCTTCTAAAAGAGCAATACGACTTCCAAAAACTGATTGCCGTTTATTTTTGGATAGTTATGGACTCCCAACATTCACAACAAACGTAGTAAGTTAAACTATTAAAATTGATTTCTTTTACCACCCATCAAGGGAAAAAAACTCTCTTCTATTTATCCTTCAAAAGTGTGTGAGTGTGTGCAACAACTGTTGCAAAACACTGACCCCCCCCAATTAAAAGAAAAAAAGAAGAAAATCCTTGAATATGGTGAGAACAGCTGCTAATATCATGTTGTTTCTGCCTTCTGTTCTTACTGAGAGAGTAAGATGATTAATTAGTCCAAAAAAAAAAAACATAAGCAATGCTTATCTTAAAAGTTTGTTCAAACCAATGCTGTCATTGTTCTGGTGTGGTTGATATTGCATCCTGTCTGGATTAAGCTCCTAACTCACACCAGCCTTCTAGAGATTTCTAGTTCAGTGCAAATAGTGCTCATCACTCTTTCCCCCCCGCTCTGACTTGTTTAGTAGATATGTCTCATTGGATCCATTTGACTGTCTAATTAAAACAAATGAATGTATCCATTCTTGGGAAAATATGTGCCACCATTCATTTGTATATCAATCCTTCTGTAAGAATCCATTTTTCAGCTCCCTCTGTGAAACTGTATCCTCGCCATTTTTTGCGTCCTTTGCTTTGTCTCACTCTTTGACTCACGCTCTCTCTCGCTCCCTTAAATGTCTTCCTGTCATCCTGCTCTTTGTCCTCTTTTAAATTGTCTAAATTAGCGGCATTTGGCATAATCCTTAAACAGTGAAAGTGCAGCTCTGTGGTGTGTGTGTTTCTGTGTGTGTGTGTGTGTGTGTGTCTTCCATGACATTCTAACTCTAAGGCAGTTCAGAGAGATAGTCAGACGGAGAGGGAGATGTCCTCGATCGAACTACACACCTCTCAATCAGTAACGAGACTCCATGGCCTGGCTTATTCATAAGAACTCTCCCCATCACTTTCTCAATCTCACTATTAGTCGTCATCACCAATTCCTCCCAGTACCACGTAACTCTGTGTGTGGTTGGAGTGCCTTCGGCTCTTTGCAGGTGGGACTGACTAAAATAATAACCAGAAAAGCTACGCAGCTACTCAGACATGTTACATCACTGACCCACACGGGGTTTCAGCTGTCCTTAATATTTAGAATGGTTCAAGTTGGGTAAAGCTGTGCTGGGAATGATGTGGGGTTACCAAACACCATGTATCAGACCGCTACTAAAGATGTAAATCACTTGGACTTGGATGTTCCGTTTGCCTGTGTGAATATGTCTTACTACATGTTTTACTACTGTGGTGCTGGCTCAGCTTCTCCACCTCACTGCAAACTGTGCTAGAGAAGAGGCCTTCCCACTGAGCCTGGGTTAACACACAGAAAAGGTTGACACACTGTACCGTTGAACGACAATGAGAATCCTGGATCAGAGCGAACAATACTGAACGGGCTAAAGGAGCAGCTGGGACTGCTGCTGGCGGTGAGAGAGCTTGGAAAAGGGAAGGCTGGCCTTCATACTGGAAAAGACTGACAGAAGCTCATGAAAGCTGATAGACATTTGAAAAAGCTTGCAAAGTCTGCACAAACTCAGGAGTTAGTGTTCGTAAGCATCATCTCTGCAGATGCAGTAGCTGGTGTGTAGGCGGATGTTCATAAGCCACAAAGACAAAGAAAAACATGTTTTAGCGGTATTCTTATAGTTTGGGTTTCTTACCCCAAAGACAGACCTAATAAAGTTGAACTGTAATTGGATAAATTGTAAGACCAGGCCGCCATTTTGTGTTGTTGCTTCATAAAATGGACCAAGCCCCCAACTTGCATATGTGGCTCAGAGCTTTGTCTTTCGTGGCTTTGATTGGCTGTAGGTCTACCAATCTTTGCTGCATGTCATCCCCCCCTCTCTCTCTCTCCTTTCCTGTCTAAGCTGTCCTATCAAATAAAAGCCTAAAATTCCAAAAGAAATAAGTAGTAATTGGCGCCAGTGTATAGATTCTCGTATCGCAGGAAGAAGGACAACAATATACAGTAGTGCCTTATCGGTATTTTTTCCCACCCCTACTCTGGACTAATTTCTCCAATCAGCTGTTTGATAAAAACAAAAGCAAGTGGTCAGCCAGTCATCCTGTAACATAATAGTCACACCTGAGCGTCAAAGTGTGCAATATTGTCACCTTGTTTAATCAGCTTCGGCAATCCTAGCACTGTGTGTGTGTGTGTGTGTGTGTGTGTCTGTGTGTGTGTGTCTATGTCTGTGTTGTCATAACAGATCCCAGTTAAGGTCGAGTTTGGTTAACACACAGATTAACCTGCACAGCAGGATGTCAGGCACCACCTCACATGGTTCGTCCTTGTGCCTTCACTCAGTTCTGTGCCACAGTAACGGCACAGCTTTTGTCATCTCTTTGTGATTTAACACAAATAATAATTTTGTGCGGTCCTGATGTAGATAGCAGCAGTCCTTGAAGCAACATCTGTGAAAGAACCTTTTAAATGCCATCAGTACGTCCCAATTATCGCCGCAAATGCAGAAAAAGGTGGACTTAATAACAAAGCTTAATAATAAAAAAAATTCAATCGAACTTTTTTGATGACTGAATACCCTTTTTTCATCTCCCTCAAACCGCAGAAAACTCTTTCGGCGCAGATTTGTTTTCCACTCTGACCTCTCCGAACGCTCTGAAACACACTGGTTCGTCAGAACATTAGTAACGTATGTGTAATCCATGTATTTTTAGTGGTGAATGATGTGTCCTTCGCTCTCCCGTCTCTCTTTGTTTGCCCACAGCACAAAGACCCCTAAGCGGGCTGTGTTTGCCGGCAGCATGCAGCTGCTGGCTGGCATCAAGCTGTGCACAGGCAGAGTTCTCACCAACCACCCCCATTATGAAGATAAAGACCTGCGGGAGAGGACCAAACAGGTACTGTAGGCTGCTCTATACTGTCAAATGTACACAATACATTGAAAAATTTCAACTTTAAAGTAAATAGTTGGTAATTGGTTGACTATTGAACGAATTTGGATGAGCTAATGTATGCTTATGTTTTATGTACTGTATTTTATTGTGTTTATGTGCGATGCCAGAGACACATTTCTCCTATAGGAGACAATAAAGGCTTATCTTATCGTATCTTATCTTAATTACAGTGTCAGCAATACAAGTGAGTCATGCTGATTTAAATGCTTATGTGTAAATGTATTACCTTTGAGAGAGTTGATAGTCCTAACTTCAAAATGTTGTGTGTGCGTGAGGAGGGTTGGGGTGTGGCTTGTGTTTTTTTGGTTGTAGAGTGTGCATTGTTTGTTGGTAAGAGTTGTGTAGCTAATAGTCTAGTGTCGCTTTGCCACACCTTCCTCCACAGCACTGCGGAGGAGGGTCTGGCTAGTCCACACAGCATTCCCGGCATGGGAGAACAACATGCTCTGGTTTATTGGCATGCCTTTAAACCAATCACAGTCGTCTTGGGCGGTGCTTAGTGCGTGGGTATAGACTACTAAGCAGTCCCTCCAGGATTTCGTGGCCTTCTTTTTTTAGATTGTTGCGGCCCAAAAAATCAGATTTTTTTTTTTGTACAAAAATTGTGATAAAAGATGCAAGGTTTTCGTATTTTTGTTGCAATGAAGTTGCAGGAGACAGAGGAAGTTGAAGGATTGAAACAGCAGCCGCTTTCAGCGACTTCAGCGTGGAAAAAGCGTTCCAGCGTACATCGATGTTAAAATGTATTAAAATTCTAAAATGTTTTGCACGGCCTTTTGCTGTGTGTTTTGTTGGTAAATGTGAGACGTTGGAGTCACACATATCTCGTCTTCATTCAGAAACAAGGAAATGAATTTGGCGACGTACCTGTGACGTCAACCCGTTCTCACTCCTGCTTGGTCATTGGCTCTCAGAGTCACATACTGGTTCAGAGTCTGGCACGTGGGACTTCTGGGATTGGTTGAAGTCGCGGGAAACTCCGGTTATTGGTCAAATTTGTGGAAAAATTGCGGTGATTGGTCAAAATGGCGAGTCACGATTGGTAGAGCGGGCGCCCTCTAGAGGTTTACTTCTTGATGCAGCAAGACCAGTTTCGACTCCGACTTGCAGCCCTTTGCTGCATGTCATTCCCCCCTCTCTCTCCCCTTTCATGTCTTCAGCTGTCCTGTCAATCGACATCGCAAAATCCTGGCAGGACTAACAAAGAGTCTAACTGAAGGAGGGTGGGGGTTCATCTCTCCGCCATGATAGTTAAAGGGCCACTCTGTGTTGTAAGTGAGTACGGTGTTTCTATCTCTTGCCTGCAATTTAATGGATAAGTCTCCTAACTGGCAACTAATGTATGACAGCTCTGCCAAATCTTCCCAGTTCTTTTGTACTTTCTGCTCCTGTCTCTATATTCATGGACTCAGAAGAACCATATATTTGCACTCCAGTTGAAACATTTTCAGCTCCAGCAATTGTCCTCCTCTGTCTCCACCTAAATGTTAGATGCCCGAAATGAATATTCTTGTTTGTCTCCGTTCTTGTATTTCTATTGACTTTGTTGGAAGTACGCTGCCTCTGAATATCACTTTGTGCTGCAAAATGCTATTGAACAGCACAGCTACTTTTGTTTTATGTGGTTCTGCTTAAATCACCACTGTTCTTATTTACAGACTTTTTTAGTTGTGGTTGTGCTTCTTCAGGGTTAGAATTAATTCAACACTGTTCTCATAAGTATTTCCAAACATAAATCCTCTTTAGGAAAACAAGCAATTTCATTCAACTGGAAATAATACCAATCACTTTTCAATAAAGCTGTCCAAACCAACAAACCTAGAACAAGGAACCCCATGAAACTGAAAATTGCGGACCCACAAACTTTTTTCAATGACAACCTGCATGACCTGTATCAGGACAGGTCCTTAAAGTTATTTTCCCCTAAGATTTTCATCTAGTTAATTGTCTAGAAAGTACTATTATCTATTAAAAAGTGAGTTAAAACAACGGTGATTGGGCATATGACCCACTGATGAAAGCACGTGTATTTGCTGCTTTTTCAAGTAATACAGTCTGGGAGAGTGTCTGTGGCGACTTTCCCGTCCTAAATTCAAGTTCAGTGACGCTTTATACGTCAGTCAGCAGCGTATGGTCTCTATCCTCGAGCTTGTCAGTGCAGTTAACGCTGCTTTCTAGTGTACTCGGAAATCGGAAACCTCAGACTAGGAAAGCCTGCAGAGAGTTCGGGGATAGGCCCGCCATTTGCCATAGGGTTATGGTCACTCCCTACCCCGGGCTTTGGGCCGGCCCGTGCACTACCTTCTCGAGAAGGCAGCACTAGCACCACCAACACCCGCCTTATTTCATCAATAAAGGGCATACATTTTTTACGGCCTCAAGAGTTTTTCTTCCCTGCACATTCTAATGGCCAGGTTGGTTCAGATGTTACCACTGTTAGCCATGTTGTATCAGCTAATACTGTTAGCAGCGAGGCACCGCAGTCTGGTCAGAAGGGCCATTTAGCTCTTTCCCCAGGTAAGATGAATAAGGGGAAAGCAAAGATGGCCGCTCTTCTTCATCCTCCACTTCACCTGCTAAGATTTATATCACGTTCTGCCTTAGTGGCCTCGGTAAATAATTACCGCTAGCTGCGTAAGCACTGTTGACTGTGTTAGCACGGTTAGCCTCGTTAGCTGCCTCTTCTCTATCATCTCCACGGCTGCGCGTGTCCCCACACGGTCCGTATCTTCATGACGTATTAGCTCATCTTAGATTTAACTGCTATCAGTGTGGACTGGAGTAGTAAAGGCAACACGCAGGTTAGAGCTGCCAGTCTATCAACAACACACCGTCGACAACAGCCTGCTGTTACATCTTACCGCCTAAGCTGCAGCTGAAACAACCCAACTCAAATCTTGCGGACAACTTTAAAGAAAGCAGAGTTGATCTTGGCCGATCCAAGATCTGGAGTGCAAATTCATGTTTCCACCATCAGGGCACAGATACATTATTTTGCGATGCAGAAAGAATAGGTTCAAAAGGTCATTTATTTCTGCTGCTTTTAGAATTGTGCCTGACTTTCTTAAAATGTAACTCTTGAAATGTATTTTGTTGTGTATTTTTGGTGTGCTTGTCGTCTATGTAGCCTACCGAATTGTGAAATTGTTATGAAACCCATAAACAAAATATTCATACATTTGGTCATTGTGTTACTTATGTGTGAAATAATAGTGAAAATAAACGATTCCCCATTTTTGCTGGGGACCCCTCGAGCCCCCTCAAGGACCACTAGGGGTTCCTGGACTCAACTTTGGGAGCAACTGTGTTAAATCATCAAATTAAAGCCCCATTTTATTTATTAACTGTTTTATATTATTTTGGTACTGGAATCAAGGTCCCAATTTTCTGCTTTTTTCCTGGAACTTGCTCTAATGGCTGCCTCTTTCTTACACAGACAAATGTGTATTGTGCGACTGCAGCACACTCCACTTTGCCTCACTCATCCATCTCACTCAACTCTGTGTTAGTGTCTTGCGTGTGAGACAAGGGACTTGTCCGTAGATGGGGGCCAGTGACCTGCGGTGATTGTGTGAATGAATATGGGATCAGAAGATGCACTGCGTACAATGTGCATCCATTAAGTGGGACTGAGTAGTAGCGTAGGGGATAATGGAGACTGAAAATGCGGCGATCCAGTAAAGCAGAGATGAATGATGGCGCTCGCACTCGAATGCATCATACTAATGTATGCGACAAATGCTGTAGAAGAGCATTTTTGTTTTCTGTTAATGTGGATGCAGAGAGTTTTCATTACTGAGTAAATCAAATGTTTCAATTTGATTCTGTTTATTTACAAAATTAAATTATTTAAGTGGCATAAAAAAAAAAATTAATTAAAAGATAAATGGTTGTCTTTTGTTGTTCCAGTTCAATTTGCACTGTGTTTTTATTTGTTTTTTCTTCCCTTTACCTTTATATGCCTGTAGTTATGACATGTCCAGCCAATGGACATGAATAGCTCTGTTACTCTGATATAGAATGGACAAAAGGACTTTTAAAATACAAAACTTGAAATCCCCAAAAAACTGATCACAGAACCCAGGCTACAACATGTTGGAAATGTGCTTCCAGTTCATTTCTGGGCCTAATATGTGTGCTACTACAAAAATAATTCATAAGAAACGACATACGACTGATACTACTAAAACTATTAGCTGTGTGGTGTGTGTGTGTGTGTGTGTGTGTGTGTGTGTGTGTGTGTGTGTGTGTGTTGTGTGTGTGTGTGTGTGTGTGTGTGTGTGTGTGTGTGTGTGTGTGTGTGTGTGTGTGTGTTCTCAATGAGCAGGAAGTTATGTCTGGGTCATCTCCTGGGTAGCTGAGCTTATGTTTTGCCTCCCAGCGTAAAGGCAGCCGGCGAGCTGAGCCGCTGGAAAGGCCTGAGCTTAGTGTGGGGCTAATTAATGATTAACAACACAGGCTGTGTGTATTGTGTGTGTGTGTGTGTGTGTCTGTGTGTGTGTCTGTGTGTGATTGTTATTGAGGAGAACATGTTTCCAGTTCTTTTCTAGCCTTTAATTGTGTGTCACCAAAAAATTAATTCCTGAATGAATTCACTTACCTAGCAGGCATGTCTTCTAAATTAGGAAGCAACCGGTTTATTTTTAGAGTGTGTAAACTGTAGCACAAATACACCTTTCCTCCATTAAGCTACATCTTGAGGGTTTTGTACGGAAAGGTTTTTGTGTGTGTGTGTGTGTGTGTGTGTGTGTTTATGTAAATGAAGGCACAGGTCTCCCAGTGCAACAGTGTACCTTATTGATGCATTTTAATAGGTTTTAAGACAACACTGGTGCACTACGCCAGGGAGGAAGAAGATATATCAGGCTTTGGTACACACCCAAAACTTTATCACTTATGTTGTTTGTATGGGTGTTTCACATCTAAACAGTATAGCACATACATGTCACATTCAGACATGGCAAGGGGGAAAATAGTGTTGGGTTTCTGTAAATAACATCACAGAGTACGGTCTAGACCAGGGGCCTGTTGCACGAAAGTAGAATAAAGATATCCAGGATAAGTGAAAAAGCGCAGCTTGACTTAGTGTGATCTGCTCATCGCCGCTTAATCGGTTGCACGTTTGCCGAAACAGGATGAACAGGTGGAGCTATGTCAAGCCAGGTGTAGATAGCTGGGATAAGTGCATGTTCACGGCTTTCTTAAATACACCACGGTATCGATCACAGATTTACTGATGCAGAGATGAGAAGACGCATGCGCCACATGTTTCACCCAGAGAGCAGCAGCTTCTAATGGACAGTAACAAGGAGGGGAAGAATATGGAAAAAGGGAAATACGGCTCTTATCAAACGGAGAGAAAAAGCCCGACATAGCGGACCCGACTGAATGTGTGGGAGTGTAAAAATATAGCCTTTGCCTCAAAAGAGAGCAGAGGGAACTAATGTTCCTCGGGAAATGGACCATGGACTTTAGGCTCAATTTCAAACCCTTATTCACAACGCGAGAACATGTTTTACAACCATGCATAAATCTTAATAAGATATTCCTAATTCTTTGTACAATTAATGTTCATACAGAACAATCAGAAAGGGACAACAACTAGAAAAAAAATGTTTTTTTATTCTTCTGACAAGTGACCGCACCAAAATAAAAAGATTATGAAGCATCGTAGTGTCCCCGGTGTGATGAATGATAACTACACTTTATACGTACAAAGGCCATGTTATTAGTCCGGTGATGTGAGACTTATTGAGAAGATTATGGAACCAATATAAGCTATAATAAAAAAAACATTAGGCCCACTTATTAAGGAGTAACACAAACTACCCTTTATTAGAGAAGGACAAGCAACAAGAAAATGAATCATGAATGTATTGGTCTCTGACCAGTCTGCCATTATCGCTACATTAATATCGTCACACTTAATCTTCGGAGCGCGTCCTGTAACCTGAAGCTGAGACGCGATGCACAGGTCTGGCCGCCGGGCCGCAGCCACCGGGCCGCAGCCACCGGGCCGCAGCCACCGGGCCGCAGCGGCCACCGGGCACCGGCCGCACGCCAGGCAGCCTCGACACACTACCGTCCCACCGGGAAAAGTCCCACTCCGCATCAGGGTGCCAGTGCAACCATTTCTAACATCTAAACAGCTGTAGTAGGGTTTAAATCAAACTCGCGACAACAATAGTGACAAGTAGGCTAATGCATGTTAATAAAAATACAGCAGAACACATGCAGAAGACAATGCAATAACTGTTAAACACGTTTATTTCGGATCAGACGGCAGCTGATTTGACACATGAGACTCCAGGATTAATTTTAGCCTGGCTGTTAGCCTGCTCTGGACCAGGCTAGCCGCAAAGAATAAATCTCCATGGTTACTTGGCTGGGCTTAATTCAATCTGGTTTCGTGCAACCGAGTCGAAGCTAAATTTATCCAGGATAACTTGAATATCCCGGCTTAATCCCTAAAATTGTGCTACGCTCTGTTATGCCTTTTAACGCCCAGCAGTGCCCTGCTATGCCATGAACTACTGCAAATTTCTATTTTTAGTCACTGTTCCATTATCTTTTATTGTGACTGTTATTGTCACTCTTTGTTGCGCCCCCAACCGGCCCCGTCAGACTCCGCCTACCAAGAGCCTGGGTCTGTCCCAGGTTTCTTCCTAAAAGGAGTTTTTCCTCGCCCCTGTTGCTTGCTCTGGAGGGAACTACTAGAACTGTTGGGTCCTTGTAAATTATGGAGTGTGGTCTAGACCTACTCTATCTGTAAAGTGTCTCGAGAGAACTCTTGTTATAAATTGATACTATAAATAAAATGTAATTGAATTTCATTCGGTGTAGAAACCTATTGGTTTGTCATGTGTTCCAGCCTTCATTCAAACACTACTCCTGGGCTGAGATTAGTTCCTGAAAAACAATTCAGGCCTTGGAGTACTTACGGGTCATCTCTTTTAAATCTGCTGTTGAAAAGATGAACAATGACAGATTTCAGAAAGTGGATATCTGTTACACTTTGACACTTAAATTTTACAATTCTATTTTATTGTTCTTAGTAAACAGGTTATAATTCCATTATAAATCCAAACCAACTTTCATCAAAACTGGGATCTGGAAAATAAATGTGTCTGATAATAGACTTCCGGGAGATATGTTTATTTTCTCTTTCCAATGTTGGTGTTAAATTACAATGCAAGATAATCTTTAGGGGGGAAATTAAGCAATCAAAAATCCACTCTTTTGTGTGTGTGTGTGTGTGTGTGTGCGCGTGCAGGTGTATCAGGTGTATGCTCGCCGGTCCCCGGAGGAAGTATATGACATCCTGAGGGCCGCGGGGGCCGACTACGTGGTGCTGGAAAACAGCATCTGTTTTGAGCGGAGGCACAGGCGAGGCTGCAGACTGCGGGACCTGCTCGACCTGGCCAACGGACATGTGGGTGGCATTTGTTCAACGTGACTAGCTAGTGTGTGTGTCGGTGTGTGTGTGCCCACTGCCAAGTTGAGGGTAACTGGGTGAAAGCTCTCAGCCCCCACAAAGATCAATAGTCTCACTTCGCATCTGTGTGCGTCACTGTCTCTCACTCTCTCGCTGTCACTCTCTCTTTCATTCTCCTTACCCCCTGCCCATCCCTCAACCCCTCGTCCCCCCCCCCCCCTCCCCGTCCTCGTCTTATTTTGATGTCTGATGCGGCGCGCTGGCTATTTGGATTACCAGAGGCAAGACAAGCTTCTGTCTGGCTGTCTGGCTCAGTGTGGTGTAAGACACATGCAACACAGAGCCGCCGTGTTTGTGACGCGTAAATGTCACACAGCACACACAACATCTGACATCCAGGCAGCTTTATTGAAGGAATGCTGGGTTTACATCTTTCTGTCCTTTTCGCTCTCTCTCTGTCTCTCTCTCTCTCCTTTCTTTCTTACTTAGATGTTTTCATGGGTTTTCATTTAATTTCATTCTTTTTGTGTTTTTCTTTCTTTCTTCCTATGCCCTTCATTCAGAGACCTTGAGTATTGACTATGTATTATTTACAAACTACGAATTATATCTCGTCAATGTAGAGAATGGCAAGTTTATAAAGATTCAATAATAACAAATCAATGTTAGGACCATGTAGCTGTGAAGTATTCAGGGACCTTGACAAATTATTAACCATCTATATTGAAATTGATTTATTAATTGAAATGTATTTCAAACATGTAAAAGGAAACAGAAAGGGTCTTACAAAAATGATAATGTTACATAAATTAGAAAGCATATAGAGATTCATAAATAACAAACACATGTTTGTCATTTATGAATCTCTATATGCTCTCTAATTTATGTAACATTATCATTTTTGTTTTTGACATGTCCGAAAAGAAGTGGGAATAAGAAGTACACACTTATTTAATCCCACCCCTTCTCCCTTATCAGTCGTTGTTAACTAGTTAACAAGCTTCCCTCGGGTAATAACTCAATATTTTATATAAAACTTAACTAATGATAAAATAACATACTAGAGCCCGAATGATAAAGGATTTTTTAGGCAGATACCGATACAAATATTTGGTTACTTAAAAATCAGGTATTTCAGTATATCGGCTGATATATATTAAAATTAAAATAAATTTAGAAACGTGTATCAAAACATAAACAGAATTCCCTAACATTAGTTATTTGTAGTTATTTATTAGTTCTCACTAAAATAATATGACAATGCAAATTAATGCAAAATTATGCAAATAAGTGCCAATTTTTGTGCAGCAAATGTTACTCTTTTAAGAATGAGGTGACGCTCACTCTTTTAACAAATTAATTTCCTGTAGGAAATATGATATAGAACAGTTCAGTTGAAATATAACAGTTCAGAACAGGAGCTGTAGCATGGACACTTAAACTTGTTCATCGCGTACTGACTTCTGAACTACTTTCATAACTCTTAAACAATAATTATCAATAACAATACACTTTATAATCCACAGAACTCATACACTTTCTTCCACTGTTACTTTGTGTTAATACCCCTGTTAAGTACCCAAATACATGTCCCCTTTAGGTATTACAGTAGTGTTACACTTGTGTCATTCCCGTTGCCATGATGATGACATGCTCGTTCTGTGTACCGCCAGATCATGGACGGCCCGGGGGAGAATGACCCAGACCTCGTCCCCGCCTCGCACCCTCGCTTTTGCGAGGCCATCAAGACGGACACGGGGGTGCACAGCGCCCTGTTTACCAGAACATTCCAGAACAAAACCTTCCATGTGTATCGGGTCAAGAAGAAACACAAGAAAAGTGGCAAGAGCGCGTCAGAGCCCAGCGTGACTCAGTAGCAGCCCCCCCCCCCCCCCCCGATGGAGGAGAAGAAGAGATCAAAGCGCTGATTCCTTGCTGTTTCTCTGTCTCCTTCCTGCACGGTGCCCAGCTGTGATCATGCCCATTATTTTTTTTAACACATGGCTCTGTGAACTGTGCTGTTAGAGCAGTGTGCCGGTTCAAGCTCGGGGGCTCCATTGTGTCAGTTAGTGGAGGTGAAAGCACCTACAGGAGTCTCCCCCCCCCCCCCCCCCCCCCCTTCCCACTCTCACTGGTGCAGGTGAACAGACACAGAATAAAACTGTTAGGCATGTAAGCAGGGTCTGGAACGCCACGAGCAACTACTAAATATTTGGTTTCATTTTAAGAAGTCAGTGTCATTTCTGCACTGCATCATGAAATACTATTCATTGCTACTTATTAATGCTTTTAGAATGATTGTTTTCTCTCATGCTTCAGAAGCATTGATTAAATCTAGATCTAACATCAAATCAGAACCCTTAAAACACAAAGCTTTGTTTTAACTTTGACTCTTGACCTTGGAAAAAGTTGTGATCCCTCTCAAAGTCCACTTATTAGCTTTATGCAGAGCTTTTAACCATAACACACAGGGGCAAGATAACAAAAAATGGATTGCAGCCGCTGATAGCACCATGAATTATGCATCACTCGGCTTGGGCGGCTGTGGCTTGTAGAGCGGTCGCCTGCTAATTGGAAGGTTGGTAGTTTGATCCCTGGCCCTGAACTCCCATGTGTCCTTGGGCATGACTCTGAACCTAAAGTTGCCCCCGATGCTGCACCATCGGAGTGTAAATGTGTGTGAATGTTTATCTGATGAGCAGGTGCCACCTTGTACAGCAGCCTCGACCACAGTGTGTGAATGTGTGTAAGTAGTGAAGCGTTCCTGTGGTGTGGGAAAAAAAATTCTTGGCTATTTTTAACGGTTCGATGATGGATTCTGATAAGTTAATAATAGATGTTTCCATCCATCTTCATCCGCTTATCGGGTCGTGGGGGCAGCAGCTCCAGGAGGGGACCCCAAACTTCCCTTTCCCAAATCACATCAACCAGCTCCAACTGGGGGATCCCAGGCCAGGTTGGAGATATAATCCCTCCACCTAGTCCTGGGTCTTCCCCGAGGCCTCCTCCCAGCTGGACGTGCCTGGAACACCTCCCTAGGGAGGCCCCCAGGAGGCATCCTTCCCAGATGCCCAAACCACCTCAACTGGCTCCTTTTAACGCAAAAGTCTGCAGCCCTTTGGGCCCTTCAGTACCTTGCACAACTGCTTCTGTAGCCCTCTGGGATAACATATCCCGGAAAGACTCCTTCTTCAGTCGGACGGCTTCCCTGACCACCGTTGTCCACCAGGGTGTTCGTGGGTTACCGCCTCTTGAGGCACCCAAGACCACAGCTCCCCACCGCAGCTTCAGCAATGGAAACTTTGAACATTGTCCACTCAGGTTTAATGCCCCCAGCCTCCACAGGGATGCACGAAAAGCTCCGCCGGAGGTGTGAGTTGAAAGTCCGTCGGACAGGGGCCTCCTCCAGACGTTCCCAATTTACCCACACTACCCGTTTGGACGTACCAGGTCTGTCCAGAGTCTTCCCCCACCCCCTGACCCAACTCACCACCATATGGTGTCCAAAACACACAACGGCCTTAGATCAAATGAAACAATTATGAAATCGATCATTGACCTCCGTCACCACGTACACTTATGAGCATCCCTATGCTTGAACATGGTGTTTGTGATGGACAATCCATGACTAGCACAGAAGTCCAACAACAGACAACCACTCTGGTTTTGATCCGGGAGGCCGTTCCTCCCAATCACGCCTCTCCAAGTATCTCCATCATTGCCCACATGTGCGTTGAAGTCTCCCAGCAGAACTATGGAGCCCTATACCGGACTCCATTCAAGGTCTCCAAGATGGCCGAATTGTTTGGTGCCTATGCACAAACAACAGTCAGAGTTTTCCCTCCCACCCGCAGGCGTAGGGAGGCGACCCTCTTGTCCACTGGGGTGAACTCCAACATGGCGGCGCTCAGCCGGGGGCTTGTGAGTATCTCCACACCCGCCCGGCGCCTCAACACCCTGGGCAACTCGGGAGTAGAACAGAGTCCAACCCCTATCCAGGAGTATAGTTCCTGTTTCTCTGTCTCCTTCCTGCACGGTGCCCAGCTGTGATCATGCCCATTATTTTTTTAACACATGGCTCTGTGAACTGTGCTGTTAGAGCAGTGTGCCGGTTCAAGCTCGGGGGCTGCGTTATGTCAGGAGGGTGAAAGCACCTACAGGAGTCTTCCCCCCCCCCCGTTAATAATAGATGTTTTTTTGTTTTTTTTAAATGTGTTGATTTTTATTTAAAAGTTACTGTCTTCAGACATGTGTAAATCAGAAAACTGAGAAACTGAAAGAGGACGGGATAATAGACAACAACTTAGCGCTTAGGCAAGAATGCAGAAAAAAAAACTAAAATAGCCAAATGGAAGAAAAAAACAATGTTTTCTATATATACACATGATCTAATAACACGTGCATAAAATAATTAGCCAAAACACATATAGGCTGTTCATCTACTTTACCACATGACATCTGACCACCTCGTGTTTCATGTTCTCCTCCTTTAAACATGACTGGGCCTCTGACATGGAAGATCACTGTGAGGGGAGGTGACTCAGCATGTTTAAGGCTTAACCATGGTATGACTACCCAATATAAAACCCCAGTAGACAAAGAGATTTCATTAAATCTTGTGTGACAAATACTGAAAATGTGAAAATATAACAAACTCAGATTTATTTGTATATTTGTTTAAATCATGCATGGGAATGTACGTAAAAAAAATGGTTGCATCGATTGGCCGGCTTCTGGATCAAATCGCGAGGTGTCCAGAGATTCCCACCTCTATGTACAAAGTAATGTAAAAAGTGCTTTGAGTAGTCGTTAAGACTCGAAACGCGCTATATATAAACAGTCCATTTCAATTTACCTCACTCGCAACTGCTATCTGCTTCATCACAAGGTCCGAGTCGCACCGGCAGAACTATCGCAGAGAGAAAAAGAACAGTTGAAAACTGCGTGCTGCAGGTCCTGGCCAATGAGGTGCAGAGGCATTCCTCAAAACTTCAGGCAAGGAATTAAATTGATTGATTCATTTGAAGCAGAGTACACCCTTTATAAATGCACTTCAATTACCATCGGCTCTCCGGAGACGCTAATAATCCTCTGTAATTGCGTGTTGCTATTAGCGCTGATCTTTGTCAATTAGACTGTTTTTTGCAATGACGCTCATTTGCATAAAAAGGGGCTAATTTTGCGCCAGATGTGTGCATATTACCTCATTTAAATATGTGCAAACAGCAGACGACCACCGTTTGTTTGGCAGCACAGTTGGGGGGTGCATTTCACCCTTTGCAGGTGCTTTGACAATAACACGGTTTCTCTTTGTCTCAATTGTGCAGGTTTAGCGGCTGCAAGAGCCCCGTAAGTCTTTTGTGAATTTGCCTCAGAGTTTTCCAAAGATGTTATGAGCAAACTCTATCCACAGATGAAGTCTGGGTGTTGTGGTTGAAAGCTCCAGAAATAACAAATGGTGGAAATTGAGTCGGAAATGTGTTTAAAGAATATTTGTGGTCACAAATGAACATGTTTATAGTAATGCTTATTCCATACTACTATTTGTGATTTTGTTGTTGTTGTGAGAAGGACATTGTGTGACTAAAACCGATTGTGTGGTAATGCCCTGTGGGTCCTTTAAGGTACATTTTCAGCTACTGGAGTTTATAAAGACGTTTGGGGGTGTCGCTGCACATTTTTGACTCGGCACATTTTGCATCACATTAATAGATGTTATCAATTACCCCTGAACAGAAACAAGAAATAACATTGTTAGTTTCCATTCCCACCTCGGTGACAACAGGTTCCACCGGTGCTTAAATGTGTTTTTGTTGTAAAACTGAGGTCAAAGCTGGTGCCAAGTGATATTTGTGACATTGTTGTTGTTGTGGTGGTTGCTGTCGGCTTTGTGATTCTCATCAGCAGCTTCCTCAACCTTTTCACTTTCTCTTCTAACTCTCTCTCACACACACACACAGCCACAAACACACATGAATAATGTAAGTGGTGAGGAAATTGCAGCAGGCCGACGACGACGCTGATTCCCCGCCGCAATCCAAAATAGTTTGATAGGGAGAGAGCGAGAGCAGGCCAACACTTGCATATCAAACTGAGGCTTTGTGGTTGGAAAAGAAATGTGGGGAGGAGTGGGGAGGGCAGGAAAGGCTCATGTTTAAACAGCAGCAGAGGAGAGATGAGAGTGTATCAAAGCAGATTCACAGTGATCTGAACCCCTTCTTTCTTTTCTTTCCCTTCTTTTGATGCAAATAGGGAAAGCAGAGGAGGGAAGAGAAGAGCGGCTGATTGAAAGGCTGGAGCTGTGTCGGTTAACATGGGGTGGCCAGCCACAGTTGGCTGCTACAATGGAATGTTATGTGGGTGCGACACACACACATACACACACACAGTAGAAAAAAGGCTCACATAAACATACATTGTGGGCTTCCTGTCTCTTCTAACGGTCGTCCACTTTCTGCACACACACACTTATCCCTCCCTCCCACATGTAATTTTGCCTTTATTTGTACACTTGATAATAAGAACCCCGTCTTTGATAATCCACACACTTGCAGATGCATGAGTACTCCTGCACACAGTGGTTGGTGGGCTTTTGAACACATGTTGTTTGTTAACCGTGCAGCCTCATTGTAATGCATACCAATCGGATCAGTGTGAAACAACACCACTTGTCTGTCCACCCCCCCCTCCACCCCCCCCTTCCGCTTTCATTTTGGCTGTTTAATTTAGAAGATGTCTGATTGCTTTATTTGAGAGCAAAGTGATTTCATTACGTTTGCCTAATAAGAGTGTACTAATGTAATATTTTTTTTTCAGCATTCTTCATTTCCAAACATATTGGGATTAGTAGTTCATTTCAGAGGCGCGCTGTCCGCCTATGGTTTTTCTTAATGAAAAGGGGGATGAAGAAATCCATTAACTGGTGTGCATATGTAGAATTCAGCTCATCATTTCATTTAGGCTCCTTTTTAAAGAACCAGGCGGTGTTACTGAAACA
This sequence comes from Etheostoma spectabile, assembly GCF_008692095.1. Lineage (NCBI taxonomy): Eukaryota > Metazoa > Chordata > Actinopteri > Perciformes > Percidae > Etheostoma > Etheostoma spectabile. Next base: position 22,718,506 of record NC_045733.1, on the reverse strand, counting down.
AATGCGGCCCCCTGAATTTGTAATTTTGCTTTGGAAGTGAATAGTTTGAAGAAAGACAGATATTTCATTTACCACAAAACAGACTGAAGGCCAGACTCACACCGATATCTGTATCCTTCAAAATGTCCTACAGAAATCAATGACAATATACTATTGGCTCAGTCTGCTTTAAAAAAAACTATCCCAGTGCTGGTTCCATCAGAATGTTGGATAATCATGGAAACATTAATTGGTCATGTGACCAGGGCTGGGATTGGCAGAATAGGCAGCCAATGGCAGTACTCTGATATCCAATGGAAATCACAGTGGTCAGATTGACAGCACTCTAGCCCATGGATGGGGGGGCTATCATATTTTAAGGGGGGCCGGTGCCACCCCATGCCCCCCTTTCAGCCCCGCTCCTGATGGGGAGGCTTTCTAAAAGATTGTGGCTGTAGGGATTCAGCCAAAGAAACGTTAGTAAGGTGGGACACTGATCTTAGGGGATACGGTCTGGCTCGCAGACTCCATTTAAACTCCCCCCACAAGTGTTGGATGAGGTGAGGTCAGAGCTCTGTGCAGGTCCGCGCATTTATAAAAAGGCTGTAGACCATGTGTGTTTTGGCCTTGTTTGTATGTATTGTTACAATTCATCTTTGTGGTTGTCAGTCATGGTTGTATTGTGTTTGGGGGCATGTTGGTGCTAAAACTTGGTTAAAAATGAGATTTGATTATGCTGACGTTGCTGTAAAATAATTAGTATTCATAATGAACTGCCAAACCACCTGACATTCTCTGGAAGCATCTAAACACACGCTTCCCTACTGAGCCAGTGCCATGTAAATAAATTGAACGTATTTATGAATGAGAAATTTCTACATGTAGTAAAAGGGTCTTAATAACACGTGATGAGGGAACACTACATACTGTACACACATTGGTACTTCACGTTGGTACTGGTGATTGACAGGCTCTATCCATAGCGGACGTTCCTGGTACATTTTGATTGCCAGGCATGTACACACTGAGATAAACGCACAGACCTGATGCACCTTAAAGGCTGCAGAAATGCTAAAGTGAATAACATCATCTTCAGCCGTTACGTGTACAGTTTCATTTGACCTACAAGGGAATCTGTCAATAGTGCAAACCATTGTTTTTTTTAAAGTAATATTTCTTTCTCTAAGAATCCATTAAAGGTCCCATGACATGGTCTCTTTGGATGCTTTCATATAGACCTTAGTGGTCCCCTAATACTGTATCTGAAGTCTCTTTTATATAGACAGTAGTGGTCCCCTAATACTGTATCTGAAGTCTCTTTTATATAGACCGTAGTGGTCCCCTAATACTGTATCTGAAGTCTCTTTTATATAGGCCTTAGTGGTCCCCTAATACTGTATCTGAAGTCTCTTTTATATAGCCTTAGTGGTTCCTAATACTGTATCTGAAGTCTCTTTTATATAGACCTTAGTGGTTCCCTAATACTGTATCTGAAGTCTCTTTTATATAGACCTTAGTGGTCCCTAATACTGTATCTGAAGTCTCTTTTATATAGACCTTAGTGGTCCCCTAATACTGTATCTGAAGTCTCTTTTATATAGACCTTAGTGGTCCCTAATACTGTATCTGAAGTCTCTTTTATATAGACCTTAGTGGTCCCTAATACTGTATCTGAAGTGTATTTCCCAAAATTCAGCCTTGGTGCAGAATTCCAGCCACTAGAGCCAGTCACGAAATGAGCTTTCCTTAGGACGTGCCATTTCTGAGTCTGTAGCTTTTTGAGGACGGGGGGCAAGGTGGAGGCTAGGGGTGTGGCCTTGACCAACTACCACTTTTGCTTGTTTGAAAGCCATGATGTCTCTCTCTTGCTCATTGATGTGCCAAATTCTCTGGATGTGCAAAGCAGAGAAAGGAGGGGTAATCTTGCCCCCTATGAGGTCATAAGGGGCAAGATACCATTGGCCCATCTGAGCTTTAATTTTCGCAAAGTCAGAGCAGGATACCCAGGGCTCGGTTTACACCTATCAACATTTCTAGCCACTGGGGGGGCCATAGGCAGGCTGGGGGAACGCATATTAATGTTAAAAATCCTCATAAAGGGAAATTGTCATGCCATGGGACCTTTAACACATGGACAGCTGGGACATGTATCATATCAGAAATCATACAAACTAGTAAATGTTTACTCTGCAGTTAAGTGTTCTCATGCCAAGCACGTTATTGGGGGAGGGATATGTACGAGTATGGTTGACGTTATTCTCCAATGCAGTGTTAGCTATTAGCCACATCAGTGTTCATTTGGCATTATGGTCAATAAAAGGTCTTATTTTCAACAATTTTGATTTCTTGTTTGTCATTATATAAAGGCCTTTTTATTTTTACGGTTTCCTTTTTTCCAGATGCAGTCACAATCAGCTGGTCACTGGTGCAAACAAATGAATTTATTGAGAGAAAAAAAGAAATCAATGCAAATACAAACCATTTACATAGCTGTCCAAAGCTCACCACCAGTCATGATGACAAAAAAAAGATATGTTCAGTTTCATTTCTTTTTTTCTCTGTAGCTGCACATTTTAAACCTTTTTGGTGCTTTGTTGACAGATAGCAATACTTGGAATTAATCTATCTTTGTATTTACAAATGATGTAAAAACATTAACTTTGTTCACAACATGTCTGCACCCAGAACACAACATTTAAGAAGCTGTTTTATGGTACAAATGAATGGTGCTAGGAAGTGAGTCGCTGCTCCTTCCACTGCAGAGAGAGAGAGAGGGAGAGAGAGAGAGGGAGAGAGAGAAAGTGTAGCATGAAGTGCCTTCACCCCCCACCACTCTGCGTGGCTCAGGCTCGGCCCCATTCTACAGAGGAATAAAAAAAAAAAAAAGCAATCATCCCCCTTAGGAAATCCCCACCGTCTTTAAAAAAATAAAATAAAAAAGGTTTCACTTTCAGGTGTCATCCCACAGCGTGCTGCACCCTTGCCTGACCGCCAAGTCTCATATTTTGAAAAGCAGCATTGTTGCCTCAGCTTTTAAGAAAATAGCATGTTTCTGGAAATTTGCAATCTGCGAATCGGCTCCTCGTCAGCTTTTTTATTTTTTATTTTTTTTTAAAGTACCCGCAATCCTTTGGTTTTTTTTTTTTTCTTCTTCCAGCATGACAGCAAGCCATCAGCTCCTATTAGGATTAGTGGCCTGACATGTTTTCACACACTCCTACCCTTTAACTGCTCCCTGGTGACAGACCCGGCTCTGCCAGCGTGGAGGAGAATGAAAAGAGCAGGAGAGCACCGCTGCTACTTCCAGCAGAATACCGGTGGTGGGATGAGGTTAGGACACAAATTTTATATTTATGCCATTTGCGGTGCAACAAACTGTTTCCGTTACAAACCGTTTGACTCTTAACTCCGCCCCCCCCATCCCTAGTCACTACACTTTGCATAAACATTCATCCTCATCAGCCCATTGCACATAACATGTATTTTATGCATCGTGCACTCAACCCATTCAGCAACGTTATATCATGACTGCATAAACATACATAGCATTTGAAAAAAATTTGAAGTGGTTTTGAAATAGTATTGAGTAAAAGTTGACTTATTCCAGTCTGTGATTATCCGTCAACATCCATTCCTTTCTTAATTTTAGTCTAAATAATTCCTAATTTCTGCTTTTCTAACTCAAACATTAGGTATAATTTCCTATAAATGAGGTTTATTGACCATGAATTTCAAAAATAACTGTAAAACTAAAGTTAATAAGTTAGTGTTACATAGTATTGAAAACGTCAAAAAAAGTGTTGATTTTCAGTTTTTACCGTACACATTTTGAGCTCTCTGTGTGTATGTCTACGCTGTATTCAGCGGGCATATATGAACACACCACATGCCGTGTTATCCCGAGAAGAAAGCGATGGTTGAGTTTAGGAAACGTGATGCGGTTGGGTTTAGGAAAAGAACAGGGTTGACTTTATTAAAAAAAAAAAAAAAAAAAGACGACGGGACCCAATCCCGGTCTCCTGGGGTGAAAAGTCCACCCCCCCGACCCCTACGTGGATTTTCACCCTTTCATACTACTCGCCCCACACAATCACAAGGTAATGTAAGTCAATGGAGGCCAAACGGCGTCGGTAATCACACTCAAAGCGAGAATGCGTCTGGATAACACGCCACTGATGACGTATGAATTGGCGTGTTATACATACGCCGTTTCATGACATCAGTCTGCACTCAGACACCTTTTTCCTGTGCTTATCGTATGCTATGCTTAAGTTATTTTGTCAATATCTGTTGCTGTTAATGTATATATTGTTTAGTTCTTATTCTTAATCAGGGCCTGAAGTTAACTTTTGACCAACTGCCACTGTCACTTTTTTTTTAGCCTCATAAAGGTGAAAAACAGGAGATTGCTGTAGTAGGGGGGCCCGCCTTGATAATCCACCATAAAGGCATAATTCAAACACACATTCATAAGGTTTGATAAAGTACCTATTGGACTTTAGCTTATCATTGAACCTACAATAATGCAGCTGTCCTCAATTTAGGTCATCCTGTACATCTTATCTGCAGTTTTTCCTGCATCAACCGTGTGTGATTGTGTGTGTTTATGTGTGTGTGCGTCCCCGCCCGCTGCAGAGAGCCGACATGGAAACAGCAGCAACTTTCAGGGACTTTATAGTGAAAAATGTCCCAGCGTACACTGATGTTAAAATGTGGACGGTCTGGACTGTTTTGCACGTCATGTCTTTTGCTGTACGTATTGTTGGTAAATGTGAGATGTTGGCGTCACACACGTCTCGTTTGAGCCGTTCTCACTCCTGATTGGCCAGTGGCTGCACGTGGGACTGCTGGGATTGCGAGTAATGAAAATGCGACCTGGGGCCCCCGGCTGTCAATCAATGATTGGTCCGGTCCCGTTAGCAACTGCGTACCCGGCTTACCGATAGTTACACGTCTGAATCACTCAATTCTCATTGGCTACCAGCCGATGAGGCAGGCAGATTGACAGTGTTACCCGCCAATTGCAAAATTCACCCGCATTTGGTGGGTGGTTGGGGGTTAATTTCAGGCCCTGATGATGATAATAATATCTTTGTTTGTGTCTGTATGCACCAATCACCAAGGCAAATTCCACATAGTTTTTTTTCAGATTCAGAATAAAAACATATTTCCCAGCATCCCCCCCCTCCCCAATTGGCACATTTCACCACAGAGCCAGGCATCTGAAGATGGTTCCTCTTTGCCTCCCTTCCTCATTTGCTCTCTGATTCAACCCTCTACACTGTAATCATGTCTCTTATCGTAGGTGAAAAAAACGATTCCTTTTCAGACTCTTCTCTACTTTTCGCTGTTTCATTTTGGTATTTTCCTTTCCTTTTTTTTTTTTTTTTTCCCCTTACCACAAATTGTTCTTGCCAGTTCCACAACAGCAGGAAGTCTGTTTTTTTTGTGTCAAGATCCATCAATCTGATGTGAAAAGGAAGCCAAACAAGAGGAACACTTGCCACTGTGCTGACAATTCACAGCTGGGAAAATGACTGCAGACGTATTATTTCCCTCCAGATTGAGTCCACTTTCCTACAATCAACAATATGTGGTAATTTAGCAAGGGACAATAGTTATATGTGGTTAAGAATTGCGTATGGCACAGGTATTACAGCTCCGAATAATATATATATATATATGAATGCTCAGTGTGAATGTCCTCCTCTTCCTCTTTTCAGTTCTATTTATTGAGCGGTCACCTTGGAAAGCTGTTTGACATTGTTTGTATTCTACTGCGCAAACGTCTGTTAATATAGTCTCCTGCAGCCCGCCACATTTGGTATGCCTAAGGAACAGCGTTACGCGGAACAGAGCAACAGAGCAAGTATTTCCTCCCTCCCGCAGTCTGCACGTCCGCTCCCATTTCTTTATAACAAAGCTGTTTGAATTTCTGTGCGCCCTCCCTCGGGTGAGAAGGAGCGACGCGCGGCGGAGGAGCGCAAATGAGAATAGGAAATCACATGAAGATGAGGGCACAGTAGTCAGTTGAAAGCTTGACGTCTTACAACCCACAGAGCATTGAAACTTGAAAACACCCAACCAATACATAATTACTCAACCCAGTGAAGGACACATTACCAGAAGAAAAGAAGTATAATCTCACCCTGCAACCCAGTGCTGGTCCAAGCACTTCTTTTTTTTTCTTTTTTTTTCTTGTATACAAACATTGATAGAAGCTGTGTACAGCCAGGCAGCGAGAACCCAATGTGTCCACTTCAGAGTGAAAATCCAGACTATGTATTATGGGCTACTCAGTATGATCCCACTCATCTTCACTGTCGCATCCCGTAACAGCGCAGAGTGGAAGATATGTAAGAGACCTTTGTTCATTTATGAAGATTTCATTCAGCAGCAAGGTGCTAAAATACATTTTATGTGACAATGATTTGCTCAGGTATGAAAAATTAGGCCTAATAACCTGGCCAAAACATTTTCATTTTATTTTTGAAGCCTTCAGCTAACACTCATCCATAGCAGCTCACAAGGAGTGTTATAAAATAGGTGTGGGGTTTTAGTGGCTGGGACTGGAACAGATTTTTCTGACAGTGAAGCTTAAGCTCCATCATGATGAGTAGCCCAGCTACAGAGTGACGTTCTGAAGCCTTTAACCTGACTGGCAGGTTTAATAACGTCTGCTCCTGCGAAATAAATTTTCCTCCAAGGTAGCGGGAGCGCAGATCGACGGGCTCTTTTCACAGGGACACTTTCATCTGTCTGTGAGGCCGCCGCGTTGACTGACGGGGGCTCGTCACCCAGTAAATACAACACATACGACTTCCACGGCAGTTGTCAGCGAGTGAGGGGTGTGGAGCCATCTCTCTGTCAGTCAGTCAGTCTCTCGCAGTTTTTTCCCGCCTCGGGCGTCGCTAAGCGTCTGCTAATTGATTGTGTCTGGGACGGCCCGTTATCGGGGTCCTATCAGTTCGGGTCTCCGAGCTCAGAGGTCGCTCGCCTCGGCTTGCTCGTACAGCGCCCGCAGCTTCTCAAAGCGAGGGCCCCACTCCCCGAGCGTCTCCTCCCTCCTGCCCTCCCCTCCTCCCCCTCCCCCGTCCACGCCGTTCCCCGCTTCCAGCCCCGCCGAGCTGAAGGAGCTGAGTGAGCCGGCGGGCGAGCCCCCTCCCTCAGTGGAGAAGACCTGCAGGGAGTCGAAGGGCCCCGTGTCCGGATGCTGGTCGGCGTCGCGGATGATCTCGCACAGGTAGCGGGCCAGGTCCTGGCTGGAGAAGGACAGGGAGCGGCGCGCCAGCTGGGAGGGGCGGGCCTGGCCTTGGGCCGGCAGTCTGGTGGGGGGGACGTCCCGGCGGAGGCTTGCGGTGGTGGTGGCCGTGGAGGAAGTGGAAGCTGCAGAAGGGGGCAGGGTGCTCGAGCTGGCTGTCCGGCTGAGGGAGTCCAGACTGCTGGGCAGAGGGCGGGCGGGGGTGCGCCTGGTGGAGGAGGTGATGGTGGTGGTGGAGGGGGGGTGGAGGGGGGTGGTGTTGCAGGGCCCTGGAGCGACAGTACTGGACCGACTGGGCCGGGCTCGGCTGGAGGGACTTCTGCAGCTCCGCCATGTCGTAGGCATTCTGGACACACACATACATACACACACACCACACACACACACACACACACACACACACACACACACATGCAAAAGCAGAGGAAAAGTCCCAGTTAGCGCAGAACCTGCACAGAATGAGCAATGAGAGAACAGAACAGAAAACAAGCCCGAGTGAAAGACAGAATGTTTTGAGGAGAGAGATGGGGCAGAAACTAAATGAATTGTGAGAGAGAGAGAGAGAGAGAGAAAGAGAGAGGAGAAGAAAACAATCAGCTCTCCCCATTACGTTTACTGTGAATGTTCCACCTTTTCAAGTTTTCAATCCATCTCTATTTACTGTCTCAGATAAGTCATTGTCATTTTCAATATCTGTGTGTGCGTGTGTGTGTGTGTGTTTGTGTGTGTGTGTGAGAGAGAGAGAGGAGGGGGGGATTCAGAAAGGAGACAAAGGAAGGACGTCTCTCCTATATATCTTCCATCTCTTACATGCACCGATGCATTGGGGTTTAGGAGCTGCCGTTACTTTCCTATAACACTGTAACAGCCAATCACTTCAGTGCTAATGTGATTCCACCAAAACAGTAACCACAGCAGCAGAGATGAATAGAAAGCTGAGCTGAGGGATGTAGGAGGTGGAGGAGGAGGAAGAAATGGTACACACGGAGGAGGTGTGGGACGCTTTGTAAAACTGATTATGTGATGAGTGGAGAGTGCAGATTTTTTTCCTCCAGAGAGCTTTGGAACAAGACTCTTGAGAATTGACGGCAGCATCTGCTCCGCTATAGGCGATCAGGACTGTGTGTGTGTGTGTGTGTGTGTGTGTGTGTGTGTTGTCTGCATTTGGCTGCAAGTGATTTACAGTACAGAGGACAAGAGCTAGAGGATTTTTGGGTACTGACAAGGTGTGACAATATGTTTATGCAAGTCGTTTCTCTACTGTTTATGTGGTGTGTGTGTGTGTGTGTGTGTGTGTGTGTGTGTGTGTGTGTTTGTTTAGATTAAAGCCATGCTTTTATGCAAGCTCTTAAGTATTGCTTGTGGGTTATAGTGGCTGTTGGAGAGAGGAGATAAGGATTATGCGTGGGCCTAAATAAAATGCTAGCACACACACACACACACTCACACTCACACATAAGGATTGGATCCTTTTATAGCTGCAACGATTAATTAATCAGCTGTCAACTATTAAATAAATCATTATTTTAAGAAGCAAATGTGAATATCTTCTAGATTCTTCTCTCCGCTGTGACAGTAAACTAAATATCTTTGAATTTTTTACAAAACAAGACATTTGAGGACGTCATCTTGGGCTTTTTTGGAAACACTGATCGAAGATTTTTCACCATTTTCTGAAATCTTATAGACCAAACAACCAGTCCATTAATTCTGAAGACAATCAACAGGTTATTGACATGGAAAATAATCGATAGTTTCAGCCCTAAAACTGCTAACTTGCATTCACTGCATAGTATTTCCAAACCAAAGTGACCTTAAAAATAATGCAGTCGAAACCCTTTCACCTTGCAGCACTTTGAGCAGAGTACAGCGAGCGATGTGTTTCTGTATTAAAGGGAGTGTAAGCGCTAATTAGTGCCCTTAGTATAAATAGGAACCAATCTTTGGTTCCTCGGGTGCAACCCGGAAGCACGTACAGTTGTTGACTTTGCTAAACCCTTCAAGCCCCTGAGGTGCCTTTCCACGTGTAGAGTAATTGATGCATTCTTCATATTTGCAAGTCATATCTGCAATTAACGCCATTAGTTCTAATTATTTCCACGAGCTATAAGTTAATAGTCCAGACAAATTACTGCTTTTATGTATGCTTATGTGGTGTTGTTGCTGTGTGGTGTGTGTCCGTGTGTTGTGTGTGTGTTGTGTGTGGTGTGTGTGTTGCCGTGTGGTCAAAAACGTATGTGCGTCCGGGTTGCACCCGAGGAACCAAAGATTGGCTCCTATTTATACTAAGGGCACTAATTGGCTCTTACAGTGAGTGTATTGGAGGCGCCAAAATCAGGGTAGCAGCTGTCCATGGTCCCGCTACATGTCCTGCGATGCCATGTTACATCCTGCTACGCTCTGCGGTGCCCAGCTACGTCCTGCTGTGCCTTGTAACGCCCACAGTGCCCTGCTATGCTACAAAGAACTACTACAAACAAACTCTTCATTCTAATCCCAACCGGTCGCAGACACCGCCCCAAAAACCGGGTCGTCCCAGGTTTCTGCCAAAAAGGATTTTTTCCTCCCACTTTGCACTGTTGCTTTTTCTGGAGGAAAATTGGAAATGTTGGGTCCTTTTGGATTTTGGGTGGGGTTAGCCGCTCTATCGTAAAGGTCTGAAAAACTCTTGTTTTGGGTTTTATACTAAAATAAAATTTAATTTTAAATTTTTTAATTTTATTCCCCTAGCTCCCCGTAAATGGGGGTTTTTTTTAGTGGCGTACTGTAAGGTCTCCCCCCGCCTCCCTCCTGTCGAGTTTAGGACGTTTTCCCCCAATGTCTCCGCCGTCGTGGTGGGGAGAGAGTGGTAAAACGCTTTTTTAGCCCTTTTTTAGCTCCTCCACAGTGTAGAGGAAAAAATGCCAGCAGCGAATGGGGGGGGAGGGACAGATGTGGGCGCATTACATTACATTTTCAATGGTCACGGGCAAACCTTCTCCACACCTGCAGAAGGGTCTGGCTAGTCCCCCAGAAATGCGGATTGGGAAAAAAAAACTCTTGGGTTTTGGCATTCTTTAAACCAAACACAATCATTTTGGGGGGTGCTAAAGCGCCGGACGGAGCTGCTGCAAAATAGTCTCGGGAAGAACTTGTTTTGGTGGAACATGTGGACGTTCAGAAGTAGATTGGAACTCAGATTGGACAGATAGTCTAGCTAGCTGTCTGGATTTACCCTGCAGAGATCTGAGGACCAGGTAACCATAGTCCTCAAAAATCCACCGGCGGTTAGAACGCAACATGGAGACGGAGGACGGGGACAGACATCCGGCTGAAATGAGGGACATCCGGTGACATTTTTGACAGCATCGGAGCAGTCCCAGAAATGGAAAGTCGTTGATATACAATTTTAATGATCAACGTGCTTCAGCCAATTAAGGCATTGCACTGTGGCGTTATATATATATATATATATATATTATATATATATATATATATATATATATATATATATATATACCTTTGTGAGAAAATTATGTTAGTAGAGAGAAAAATGCAAAGTTTTGATTTTGAACAGAATATATAAATGAAAGCTGAATTCTTGTTTTAAATACACCACATTGATGAACATATTCATTGAAGCTGCAAAAACCAGGGACAGTGTATCAAATACAGCGTTCCTGTGAGTGCTTGGAAAGTATGGATAACAGCATACATTTTTTTATAAAGATTATTTTTAGGCACAGTTCACTCTAAGGTATAGGCCTAATTGTATTTTTATTGTTTTTTTAAGCTAACTGGTCTAAGCCCTCTGTTGTGTTTTGATTAGAATTATTGCACAGAAAGGAGCTCATGCCTTGGAGAGGGGAATATGCTTCAGTCACCAATACATTAGCAGTGCTGTATGTAATGTATTGGGTTTGTGGACTTGATTAGCAAATTAATGAATGAAACAGATTATTATTATAATTTTTTTGCGCTCTACCCACTGCAGCTTTAACACACTCTTGCCATTAAAACAGTTCGTTGTAGTCAGTGGTGGAAGTCACAGACTCCCAGGGCTGTTGGAATTGAGACGCTGTCCGTCCCCAGGAGACCAGTTCCACCTGAGCAGGTGTTGTAGCGGAGGAATTGGCTACCGCAAAAAAACTGTGCCCATGACCTTAATCACATGTTGCTATGGTTGCAACACCAGCTGATTTTGGAGCAACATTGACATTCATTGGTGTTTCTAGCTACAGCACCTTTTTTATGACACAACAACAAGAACGCGTTAGGCTTTGTTTTTTTAACCCTCATGTTGTCCTCGGGTCAAATTTAATTTAATAATTTAATAATTTTATTTTAATTTAATAATTTGGGGTGGTAGTAGCTCAGTCCATAGGGAGTTGGGTTGGGAACCGGAGGGTCGCTGGTTCAAGTCCCCGTACGGACCAAAGTATGGTGGTGGACTGGTAGCAGGAGAGGTGCCAGTTCACCTCCTGGGCACTGCCAAGTGCTCTTGACCAAGGCACCAACTGCTCGGAGTGCCTTTCCATGGGCAGCCCCCCCACTCTGACATCTCTCCATTAGTGCATGTGTAGGTCCTGAGCATGTGTGTGTAAGGTGTGTAATAACAACAGAGTGAAAAGTGTAGTTTCCCCTATAAAGTATAATATTTTTTTCATCACAAAAAATGGGCCTTTGAAATAAGAGGAAAATGCCAACATTAGAAATATCAAATAACTTTGGGAAAAACATAAAAAAGCACACACAACATTGAAAAAGTGACAAAAAATGAAAACGCGATAATAGTGTAATAGTGTTTTCATGGTTGACGGGAAGACAACACAAGGGTTAAATGTATTCAATTTTTTTTCTAGAATTATATAATTTCTTGTATTTAGTTTTATTCAATGTCATGCCTTCTACCACAGGGCTTTGCTTCCAATCTCTTTGTAAAAATGCATCTTTATAATTCTTCATGCATTATGTCAGATTCTCTTCCAGACTGTGGAGCCGTTGGCGAACATGTCTGAATATTAGTCACTGAACATTGTGGAAGGCTTTGTATTTTGTATTTTTGTGTTTGTGTATGTTTTCCCCCTGGATCTGAAATAAAGTTTATAAATGATGTACCAGAAATATTCTTCTTAATGCCAGGTAACAGAAATATAGTACGCTCACATACAGTACATAATACATAATGTACATTCAGATGTACAAGTATTTTAGGTTTTGTTTTAATAGATGTTAGTCTTGTATAATATATATCTTCAGATTAATGTGCACAGGATGATTAGCTATGTTTCATCTTTTGAATGATGTATTGAGTACTGACCTGTGGACAGATAGAGCATTTATGTGAAATATTTTTTTTTTGTTATTCAAAGAATTTACTTGATGTGTGATTCCCAAAACAAATCAAGTATGTCTTGGCTGTGAAAAAAGTGGATGTGTTTTATAATGCTAGAATTTTAAATATGGACGATAATGACGCTTTAGGAAAAGTATTGCAGTATTTTGTAATTGTTTGAATGAAGGAATTTTTTAGCAAGTGCATCCATCTAAAGGAACTTTCCTTTCTCTTAAACAGCTTTTAGATCACTTTGGTAACATTCTAACTCTGCAGTGTCTCTCAGAATAACAATCATATCCACTGAAGACTTCCCTTGAAGTACTGGCCAATGTCAGATATTCAATGAAAGACTAATGAGCTACTTAAAATGCAGATTAAAATGATTCTCCACATCGGCATGTCTTTACATTTTGCCATTTTCTGCAGTGAAAGGTTCAGTAGGTAACACTGCTGAAACCGTCTCTATATCCTGACATTACACCATGAGACAGATTGACTGTGTCCCCATAGTAACATGGTTTGCAAGATTCCAGTGCGCCGGAAGAGTAACAACCAATCAGAGCCGAGGAGTCGGTAACGCAGTGAACTGGATTTCAAACAGTCAAACTGGGCAGCGCTGATCAAATGTGAATCAAGTTTCTGTTATTGCATTTCCTAATCCTCCCCTCATAAAAAGCCCCTGCTCACACGGAGCTCTGTACCCAACCGACAGGCTCACTTTTTCAGCTTAGAGTTACAGTAGGAACCGCTAAAAACCCGACAGAAATACACACTTTACTGGCTTAGAATTACGCAACAATCACTAAACACACTCGGTAGCGGTTTTTGGCACATGCAAAACGCATTTTTCACGACACATGAAGGTGGCATGAGCAGTAAAATACCATGGATTGATAATCACAGACTGGAACATGTCAACTTTTACTCAATGCAATTGCAAAAACACATCCATTTTTTTTTTCAAATGCTATAAATTTGGATAAGACGCCCCAAAATGAATGAAAGTAGAGATTTGTACTTGCCATAGAGCGTTGTGTGGAATCAATCATGTTATTATGAGGAATTAAAAAGAACATTGATATAGGAAAACAGGTCAATTTGACCCGAGGACAACATGAGGGTTAACATATAACACATGTACAGCAAAGTCAGAAACACATGGAATAAGCCTTCTGTATATCTCTCTCTCTCTGCCTAACTCACTCACTCACGCACACACACACACACAACACACACACACACACACACACACACACACACACACCCCAATCTACATGTGTTTTGCACTCTAGCGGTGCTGTGACTTTTGCAGATGTACTAACAAATCCCCGGAGCCTTGTTGCATCCCTATCACATCCTGCCGTTAACACTTCACAATTCACTTGCCCTTCTATATATATGTTAACCTGCTACACACTGTTTCACTCTGCCACACATCAGTAATTGAGCCTAACTGAATCTTTTAATAATCCCTACCTTTATTTTCAAATTTAGTTTTGCAAAGGCTGTACAGCTGCTCTTAATTACCGCAGACCATTACAACTGGCAGCACTATGAACACAGGTGTCATGGTTTTGAGTTTCCTGTTCTGTTTCTGTTGTATGTTCTGTTTCCTGTTTTATTTTGATAGTCTTTGTTTTTTAGGGATAACCTGACCTGCTGTTTTGTGGACACCTTCTGTTTTATGGATTTTTCAACTCATTACCTTGCCAGTCATCTCTCATTTTGGTCCAACCTTGTCCACCACCCTTAACACCAGGCTGTTCAAAACCGCCTAATATAGGGTAAGACTTCAATGTATTAAAAAATCTGCAATCTTAAACAGTTCCAACATATTTTTAAGACTTGCTGCTGCTGTCCATGGTCCTGATCCATGTGTCTTGCCAACCCGGCAATCAATCATGTAAGCACAGCAACAGACGGCAGTCAAACTCCCACCGTCTGACAACTCTGTAAGAGTGAATTCACTCAGCCATAAACCAGCTGCACAGTAAGGGAGGAAAAATCAATAATCATTTACTGTCAACTTGTCCCCCTCGCTACATATCCAGTGTCTGGCAGATTTTATGAGATGACATTGTTTCAAGAGATTGATTCTTTAATTTTTTTCCTTTTTTTTTTTAAGAGTGGCATACCGGCTTTCAATGGCAGTGGACAAGAAGGGGGGAAATGATCAAGAAACTGGGAGAAGAACTTTTGTTCCGGTGGTAGACACGTGTGGCGGACGGCTGCAGAGAGAGGCCGTGATGTTAGAGAGGCAGTGACTTGGAAAATACAAGCTCACAGGTTCAGTCCCCTGCCCTGACCGCTATGGTCTACTGTGGAAAAAACAGTGTAGAGAAGCAGCTGGTCCAGGATAGGACTCTTTTTTTCAACATACTATACAATGCCTTTTTTGACATACTATGACTTTCTTTCATCATACTATACCATGATGTTTTAAAAACTTTTTTTAACATGCTATGATGATATGTCTGCTGACATAAAGAGATTTTACTGAAAAAGGTGTTGTTTTAAAAACCTTTGATGAATGTGACTTTTTGACTTTTTTCAACATACGATGTTTTAAAACTTTTCAACATAAGGTCTATGAGGTCCTAAAACATTTTTTCAACATATTATACTATGACCTTTTTATAACTTTTTTCAACATACTAGACTATGATGATATGTCTGCTGATATAAAGAGATAACAAAATTCACTGAAAAATGTAGCTATAAATCAGACTTTTTTTTCGACATACAATACAATGCCTTTTTTCAACATACTACACTATGACTTTTTAAAAAAAATTTTTTAAACAAACTATACTAGGATGTTTTAAAAACTTTTTTCACCAAAGACTTTTTTCGACATACAATATAATGCCTTTTTTGGCATACTATACTATGACTTTTTTTAGAACTTTTTTTCAACATATTATATACTATGATGTTTTTAAACCGTTTTTCAACTACAACTTTTTGACTTTTTTCAACATACTATACTATGAGGACATGTTTGCTGATATAAAAAGATAATAAAATTCACTGAAAAATGTAGATATAAATCGGACTTTTCACTTTCATCCTCCCATAGACAGCAAACATCTAATCCCTGGTGGAAAATCCTAGCTCGAGAAACACAAGCGGCCTGGGGAAGTTATGCCTGCGGCTGAAGAAGGGGACCAGTACGACCCGGGGGAGCGGCCCATAGGGAAAGCAGAGACCAAGCAGAACCCCTGCTGCTACATTCCATCGCCAACTCCATGTGGGCCGTGCCTTCATCCAGTTTTCATCTGTGCATCGATTCATCAATCCAAGAAGGCTGAAGCTTAATTTGCCTGTACGCTGGGTTGATGCTCTGGCTTGTGTAGGGAAGATATAGTGATACTGCCATTAATGTGTTCATTCTGTGTTTAGTTACACTGAATTTATTAATTCATTTCTTCTTAATATGATTTACTAGTGTGTACTCTTTAGGTAAATAACTTAGTCATTAATAAAGAACCTAAATACATGAATTTTGTGTGTGTGAAGTCTTACGCCAATGTACACAGAGTTATGAACTCGCTTTGGTAGCAGACTTCTAAATGATGAGATAGGATTAAGGCAAGGATTCAGTTTCTCTTTATTGAATGGTGCATGACAAATGCATGATTAATTAATTAAGTCATATATGCAATTAAAAAGTTGAAAAATTCAGAAAAGTGATAGTATGGTCTGTCCAAAAAGGCATATAAAAGCCATAGTATGACAAAAAATGGGAAATATATGTTAATAATTGGTGCTTTAACAGTTCTCAGAGGTGTCATACTGAAGGATACTTTGTAGATAGGAAGAGGGGGGGATTGCACTGTCAACCTTGTGGTTAAAGTAAGTATGAGCCCAATGCTTAACAGTCAGAATATAATAGTATCATAGTATTAGTAGAACAAAAACATAATTGTATTGTGTGTCGAAAGATGTCATAGTATAGTATGTTGAAAAAATCCTTAAAAAGTCATAGTATAGCATGTCCAAAAAGGCTTATAAAAGTCATAGTATGACAACAAATGGGAAACATATGTTTATAATTGGTGCTTTAATAAGTTTGCTGAAGGATACTTAACCATGTAGAGAGGAGGAGGCGGGGATTGAACTGTCAACCTTGTGGTTAGAGGAGAACATGCTCTGGTTCCTGAGCCACATGAGCCCGATGCTTAACTGTCATAATATAGTATGTCGAAAAACGTCATAGTATAGTATGTCAAAGAAGTCATTAAAAAAAAAAAAAACTTTAAAAGAGAGAGGGATAGAACTGTCACCCTTGTGGTTAGAGGAAACATGCTCTGCCTCCTGAAACACACCAACCCAATCCTTAACCACTGTAGTATTAGTAGAACAAAAAAGGCATAGATAGTATTGGGTTAAAAGATGTCATAGTATAGTATGTTGAAAAAAAA
This sequence comes from Etheostoma spectabile, assembly GCF_008692095.1. NCBI lineage: Eukaryota > Metazoa > Chordata > Actinopteri > Perciformes > Percidae > Etheostoma > Etheostoma spectabile. The sequence continues at coordinate 22,701,525 of NC_045733.1, read as the reverse complement.
TTCATGGTATAGTATGTCAAAAAAGGTATAAGTATAGTATGTTGAAAAATGTATGTATTCATTACATATAGTGTACTATGTCCAAAAAGGCATATAAAAGCCATAGTATGACAGCTAACATATGTTTATAATTGGTGCTTTAATTGCTTTCAGAAGTTTGCTGAGGGATACTTAGCCATGTAGAGAGGAGGAGGCAGGGATTGAACTGTCAACCTTGTGGTTACATGAAAACATCCTCTGCTTCCTGAGCCACATGAGCCCGATGCTTAACTGTCATAGTATAGTATGTCAAAGAAGTCATTAAAAAAAAAAAAAAAAAAAACTTTAAAAGAGAGAGGGATAGAACTGTCACCCTTGTGGTTAGAGGAAACATGCTCTGCCTCCTGAAACACACCAACCCAATCCTTAACCACTGTAGTATTAGTAGAACAAAAAAGGCATAGATAGCATTGTGTGTCGAAAGATGCCATAGTATAGTATGTCGAAAAAAAATCATAAAAATCTCATATTAAAGTATGTTGGAAAAAAAGTCATAGTATAGTAAGTCAAGAAAGTCATTAAAATTCATAGTATAGTATGTTGAAAAATGTATGAATTCATTACATATAGCAAAGCATGTCCAAAAAGGCATATAAAAGCCATAGTATGACAAAAAATGGGAGATATATGTTCATAATTTGTGACTAAAGTCTTTATGGAGTCTTGCTAAAGGACACTTACTCACGTAGACTGGGATTGAACTGTCAACCGTTTGGTGAGAGGAAAAGACACTACTTACTGAGCCACATGAGCCCATTGCTTAATTGTCATAATAGTATAGTATGTCGAACAAGTAATTTAAAAGTCATAGTATAGTATGTCAAAAAATGTATGAGTTTTCAAAGAAGGATACTACTATTCATGTATGCCTAGCGGTTGAACGTTCAATGCTTAACCACTGTACTATTAGTAGATCAAAAATGTCATAGTATTGTGAGTTGAAAAATGTCACAGTATAGTATGTCAAACAAATCATTAAAAAATCACATTAAAGTATGTCGGAGAAAAAGTCATGGTATAGTATTTCGAAACAGTCGTTAAAAAGTCATAGTATGTTAAAAATGTAATAGTTTATACAGTATGTCGAAAAAAGTAATGAAAAGTGATAGTATAGTATGTCAAAAAATGGCCTCAAAACGTCATAGTATAGTATGTCAAAATATTTAGGAATTCATATGTTATAGTAAATGTGCTGTTCTTATATACATATATTCTACTCAGAGCGCTTTTACATAGTACAGGAATTATTCACACACTGCGGCCAAGGCTGCCACCTGCTCATCAGACACAGATGGTGCAGCATCGAGGGAAACTCAGGGTTCAGTGTCTTGCCCAAGGACACTTCAACATGGGAGTTCAGGGCCAGGGATTGAACCACTACCTTTCCAATTTGCAGGAGACCGCTCTACCACTGATCAACAGCTGTTGGAAACGTTATGTAAATGGAACATAGTATGTCCAAAAAGGCATTTAAAGCCATGATATGACAAGAAATGGGAAATATATGTTTATAATTGTTGCATTAATGACTTTCAGAGTCTTGCTGAAGGATACTTAATCGTGAAGACAGGAGGAGGCGGGGATTAAACTGTCAACCTCGTGGTTTAAGAAAAACAAACAGTGTATTCTAAACCACATGAGCCCAATGCTTAACCACTGTACTGGAAAAAAAAAAAAAGTAATTAAATTCATAGTATAGTATGTTGAAAAATGACACTATAATGTCAGAGTATAGTATGCCGGGAAAAAACAGAGTATCGTACGTTAAAAATAGTCATAAATAAACTCGTAAAATAATATATTGAAAAAAGTCATAGTATAGTATGTTGAAAGGGCTGCAAATGAAATTGGTACTGTACTGTCAACCTTGTGGTTAAAGAACAGCATGCTCTACATCCTAAGCCACATGCTAAACCTCTGTACTGATAGTATAGCATTGTAAAAACTGCACTAAAAATTCATAGTTTAGTATCTTGAAAAAAGTCAAAACAAGTCATAGTATAGTATGTCAAAACAAGTCATTGAATAGTATGTTAAAAAACAAGTTGCAAATAGACATAAAAAAATCATAGTCTAACAACATCAAAAAAGTGTTCATGAGTTAGACCTTCTGTAAAATCATCAAATAAAACAGACCTACACTTTTCTTTCAAAGATTACATTCTTTACATTTAAATAAAGTTTAGAAAGTAAAGCCATCGACTGTAAAAAATAATTCATGTTAGCAGTTTATAGTACATACCCATACTATACAAAAGTGATTGTATAGTATGCTATAAAAAGTCATAGAATATTTTTGTAACCCTTCTTTATACAGGTACTGTCAATGAGACACAGGACAGTTACAGACAGAAAAACAGATTTCAATGGTATTAACTAAGGTATTAATGGTATTAATTAAGATGAACCAAATGTATACAATATCTAAATAAAAGTGCCAAATGAACCTAAAACACTAAAGTACAAGAAACAATAGCAAGATTCCAAACATGCATTTTCCACTACCCTTAAAAGGAGTTTAAATCCTCTAGTGGGATCAAGCTGGACAGCTGTAGATCCTTCTTTCCAAGCTCTGTACAAACCGATGGGGCGTTGAAGGTTATGACGGACTAGGAGCATATGCTGAGACTGCAGTGCATGTAAATGAATAAATATGTTGCACTTTGTAACTCTGTTTTGAAACTTGCTGCATAAATAACATGCATTAATATTAATACATCAAAATGTACTGTATAGCTCCAGAAGCTTGAACGCCCTAGACATACATGTATCTGTTTCAGAGAGGTTGGCACTCAACTGATTAGTTTTGGTATAAGATACATGTAATACCAGAGGCTATGTGGATGTGCAAACAAGCAACACACTTCACATGGACTCTATTAAGACTTTCTTTTTCTCACTTGGGTAAGAAACTATACAGCCAAAAAATAACCAGGATGGGATGTGGATAGAGACACACAAATAAATCTGATCTCGAGTTGCTGTGAGGACAACTGTACTATACTGCATGGATCAATATCCTCTCTGCATTAGGGCTTAGGCATATGCTGTATGAGGGGGAAATACAGCCTATAGATAAGAGCAAAGGGAAGAAACTGCAAATATAAGAGGTTACTGCTTGGTGTAAGGCGGTGGAGTTTAAGTCTTTATGTGTTTACACCCACTCCCATCTGCAATGTGTGTGTGTGCGTGCGTGTGTGCATGCGCGCGTGTGTGTGTGTATATGAAGAAGTGGCTCCATGGGGAAGTGAGCAAGGAAGCTGGAGGTCAGGGCGTACAAGATGAATCTGCACTGTTCAAAGGCCTTCTCCAGAGGGCAAACAGTGAAATGGAGAATTTGATCGGCATTGTATGTGTGTGTGTGTGTGTGTGCGTGCGTGCGTGCAAGTGAGCCTGAAAAGAAAGATTATGTGTTTATTTGTTTACACTGCCCTCCAAGGTCCAGTGGTCTCTTCAACCGACTCCTTTATTTGTTTTATTTTTTTACTTTACTTTCTTACTCTCTTTGCTTAACTCACACTCCTGCCTTACACTCCCTCTGTATAACTGCACCTTTAATCTTTAACTATCTTTTTCTTGGCTTTAAACAACAACTGCCATGCAAGCTAGCCTCATTCTGGACCTCCAGCTGGTGCCTTGAGCTGGCTGCACTAGAGAAGGTACGATACTATTTTTTTCTTCCCGATACTGATTCTGATACCTAAACTTGCGTATCTGCCGATACTGAGTACTGATCCGATACCAGTGTAAAAAGTATTTCATTATTTTTTAACAACTGTATACTACTATCCCTGTATAGATATGATTTCTATCTTTGTTGTCCGTCTGGCTCAGGTTAAACTCTTTGTGAAACATGAACAAAATGAACGCCACAGAACTTATTGTCCAGTTTGACAGTCGGGTAAAAGAACATAAATAAACAACTTTAACGTGGGTTTTATTAAGTGGTATCGGATCAGAGCATAATCTCCAGTACTTCCTGATACCGATACCAGCGTTTTAGGCAGTATTGAAGGCCATACCCATACTGGTATTTGTATAGGAACATCTCGAGGCTGCACAATACTAGATAGAACAAAATCTCATCAAACCAATTCCAATCCAAATGTCATTGCCAATGTCAAAGCACTGGAACTGTTTGAAATGAACTGATTTTGTAGGAACACACCCCCAATTCCCAATGACTTGTGCAAGCATTGTTAACTATGAACAGGGAAATGTTGTAAAAAATGTAAAAGACAGGTGTTATTGAACGTCGTGCAGAGGCCTCTTAAAGCATCCAAGACTGCCCATTTATTTAAGAGCGGATGCACAGTGAGACGGTAGCGCCTGGCATCTAATGCCCAGGGAAATCCATACTTCAAATTCTGCTGAATGAGTGTGTGTGTGTGTACGTGGGTGTGTAATGGGATTTCCATTCAGACAATCAATATCCGAGCTGCCCTGGAATGAGATCAGTGTCTATGAGTACATCAACGCAAGTCAATACTATAGTATGGATTCTAGCCTCATCAAACTATAATTCTGTTTATTGCAGCCATCTGTCTCTACAGGCTTGATTTATTACGACTTTTTTCATGCCATTGTTACAGGTTTTTTAAGGCCAGTACCAATATGTTGCTGCTGATAACCTGTTTTAGGTGTAATGAGGTTCTTGTTGGTTGACCACGTCTGCGTGAAAATGATAGAGTTGAACTACTTAAAGCTGTTCAGGAACACAAACTACCATTCAATTGTAGTCTTCCCACACACACTATTTCAATCAAATAAAAAAGTAAGTAAATGTGTCCTCAAAGTCTTTTCCACCGGTGTCATTTGTTTACTTCATAGGGCAGTAAAGATTCCATGGAAACCTAATACAATACTTAATCCAAGGACAATATCTGTCTAATATATCAGCTTGGTTCACATCTGTTCTCTACATTTTGCTCTATTGTTTTGTCAAGGTAGCTGTGCTTAGTGTCCCTTTCTATCTTTTCCACTCTCCATTGGTCTCACTATCGATCCCTCTTGTTAAGGTAGTCTCAAGAGTGTCATGCTTCAATCTACTTGTACCTCTCTTATGAAGTATGAACAGACTTTCACCCTGACTACACACCACACCCACGGACATACAAAGGCTGGGAATTTATGGTGATCTTTTGCCATGCAGATGTCAAGTATCAAAATAGATCCATTTATTTTACTTCACAAAGTGCTTTTAATTCTGTGTGTGTTTTCCCTATATACCACAGATCAGCGTGCATCTCGGATCACTGAACTTTCTTTTTGTCGAGTTCAATTGTAAATTCACCTTTTAGGGCATGTGGAATTTCAGATCGTCCAAAGCAGCTATGGAGGTGTTTAGAAATGCATTTAGCCACATTACTTTTTAAATATGAATGTAATGAGTGTTCATTCCACAAACAGTAACTGCAAAGATGGAACTGTGGACGGACGGTTAAGCTTTAACAAATGCATTTTACGTTGTACAAGATGTGCACTGTGAAGTTTAAACTCAATCTGTTCAAACATTATAGCTGCTGTAATCAACATTATTTCTCTATAAAGGCACTGTTGACCTTTATTTGATAGGACTGCCAAAGACAGAAAAGGGGGGAGAGAGAGAGAGGGAATGACATGCAGCAAAGAGCCACGGGTTGGACCTAAACCTTGGGCTGCTGCAGTTGGTACATGGGGCGTACACTCAACAAGGTGAGCTACCAGGGAGCCCCGTTTTTTTTATTTGTTTAAATATTATTAAAACGTATAATGTGTATGTATGTGTATTGAAGTGACAAGCCTACAAATAATTAGCATTTTAGCATGTACCAGCTAATTGTTTTGGTTTTACAGCACCCAACTCTACTGTGTGGGTCACACTCATTGTTCTCATCGGCGTCCTTTCCAGCAGCAGCAGGCAGCTGTTTTCAGATAAAAATACTGTACTATATGCTACCTGCCAAGTACCAAATGATAAAGAGACACGGTTAGCAACCAGCTAGTTGAGAAAGTGAAGCATTCAGAAGCTACAAATCAAGATATACAGTATATCCTTAAGAAGTTGGTAGAGACCAAAATCAGAGCCAAAAGAAGAGTAAAGACTTAGCTTCCATTTACAAGATGGTAAGAAACACAACTCTAAATAATTAATAATTCTGCATCTGATGGATGTGAACATACTTAATCACAGTATATTTATTATAGTATTTTTTTTCATCGGGATGAGGTTAAATGGAGATATTCAGGGCCTTGTTGAAGAATACTGGATGTGTTTGTATGAGGCAATAAGGCAAAGGGTCAGAACATGTATCTTCCGAAACGCCTCACAGTGAGTCAATAACTGTGAATGCATACATACTTCACCTTCCTCCCACAGACAAAGCACACTTCCCTATCAGGCTAATTATCATTGACTTACATTGTTCGGGTGGATCATAAGTACTCACGTCTTCCTCCGTACATCCAGTTACAGATGGCTTAAGTAGGCATTAATGTTCTTTCTGCTGGAGAGATTTGGGTGTTGTGCCGAATTTGAAGAAGTCTCTGTCAAACCACACTTAACCAAGTATTGTAATTAAGCAGAAAAATTGAGGGAGTTGTACTTGCACTTTACTTACTCTACTTTGTGTCTTTTCTTTTCATGCCACTTTCTACTTCTATTCCGCCACATTTCAGAGAGAAATATTGTACTTAATCCTCCACTTATTAATCTGACAGCTGTAGTTACTAGTTACTTTCCAAATTAAGATTTTTGCACACAAAACATATGCAGTTTATAAAATACAATGTTTTATTATAAATTAAACTACCCAACAATATAACGGCCTACAAGTCCAGCTGAAATGATTAGACCATTAAACACTTAGTTGATTGACAGAACTGTTTGGATCATTTCCAGTTTCTAAAATGTGTGATTTTTTCTGCATTTTAATACTTTAAGTACAATTTCCTGATGCTACTTTTACTTAATGACATTTTCAGTGCATGACTTTTACTTGTAACAGAGTACTTGTACAGTGTGGTATTAGTACTTTTATGTGCGTAGAGGATCTGAATACATCCTCCACCACTGGTTGCTTAAATAAATATCACATATTGATACATTGTTGCCAGGGCTGCTGTCCAAGGTGCCATGTGTTCTTTACACTGCGAAGGAGAAACATTGGAAATTCGGGGGTCAGTGTAGTGCCCAAGGATAATTCAACATGGCATGGGACTGCAGAGCCAGGGATTAAAGCACCAACGTTCCGATTGGTAGACAACTGCTCAACCACCTGAGCCACAGCCGCCCCTCAATACCAGGTCTAATTCCAGGTAGTTCCACCAAATTTCATCAGCTTCATTTGGGGACTAAATATGTGTCATGGGTTCCAAAGCATTTCATCAAGTGTAAATCCATATACTAAATACTGTCCATCCAATCCATAATACTAAAACTACTTGCTGAATCAAGTCCCACCGGTATTTAACTTTATTAAACTTTGAGATCCTGACTCTACTGCAGTTGACATGATGGAATTGGTTGGACCGTTTCAAACGTGAAACACAGTCAACTCCCATTTTTAGTGTGTTGTTTCTTTCTTTCGCCAACCATCTTTGGCTGAAAACACACTGAAGAAAGTGTGTTGCTGAAGCTATGAGCTACTGTGTAGAGAATATTAGAGCACATTAAATCCATAGCCAGACTGATCTCATGAAATGACGTATGTATAACACGCCAATTTGTATGCCATTATTGGCATGTTATCAAGACACATACTCGCTTTTAGTGTGTTTGCACCGTTTGGCTTCCATTTCCTTACATTATCTTGCAATTGCATGGGAATTACGCACAAAACACAGGACTTTCACCCAAAAGACCCATGATCGTGTCCCTCCTGTCACGTTTCCTTTGTGTCCCACATGTCACATTTCCTAAACTCAACCGTTGCTTTCTTCTTTTACTAAAGCCAACCGTTTTTTTGTCTTCCTAAACTCAACCGTAGCTTTCTTCTCGCAATAACACGGCAAGTGGCGATTATCACGGCAAGTGGGGTGTATGTGTACGCCCGCTGTCTACAGCGTACACATACATGCGTATAGCTCAAAATGCATACTGTTAACACGCCACTTTGCTTAAGAAAGTTGCCGTGTATAATTAAGCAGAGTCAGGATGTCATGTTGCAACAGCCAAGTTGTTTAGTACATAAGAAAGAGATTTCTTCATTTAAAACAGAAAACAGCACCAGCATTTAGAACCAACTACAGTCGAAAGGAATGGAAATGAAGAACAAGCGATGTCTCTCATCCGTCTCAAAGTCAACTTACTATTTTTGAATTCTGCAGCTCTCCATCAGCTGCCAACTTAATGTAAATACAACTTACTTTGACTCTCTCTCATGTGCTATACTAACTGTTTCATCTTCCTTCAAACTGTCAACAATGCCACGAAGATAACCTTGGAAACATCTTCACTCTGAAGGACTTTGGTGTGATATAATCAATGCAGCAATCACTGAACTGACTGCTTGGCTCCTCTGGGAGAGGAGATTGTATGGATATATGCGACTAACTGATATCCTTCTTTAATCCCCGCGCGTGGAGTCTATATGACTGCTTGGGGCCCCACAGAACCCCATAGAGGTGATCATCACAAATTAACCACAAATACTTTTAAATCTGAACATGTTGCAATTGACACCAAATGTTTACATACATATTGTCTACTGTCTTAATATGAGTAACTGAGCTACTAGTTCCTCTTACACCTACATCCATTACATGGTAATAGTCATGGTAGTCCAATGGTTAGCACTGTGGCCTCACAGCAAGAAGTTTCTGGGTTTGTATCCTAGGTCGTTCCGGGCCTTCCCGTGAGGAGTTTCTATGTTATCCCCATGTTTGCGTGGGTTTGCTCCGGTTCCCCCCCCCACCATCAAAAAACATGTACTGAATTGATCAAGGCACTGGCTCAGATCCGGAGTTGGTCCCCGGGCGCTGTCAATTGGTTAAATGCAGAGAATGAATTTTGCTACATGTATGTGGCAATAAAGGACCTTTATTATTTTTAGATTTATTAAAATTCACATTATGCTTTTCTATGTTTCCAGGTTGGCTTATGTTTTGTCTGTAGGGTTTTGCAACAGACAACTCTTAAACTTCAGATGCTTGAGCTGTTTCTCATAGGCACAAATAGGTGATAGATATACAGTACATATAACATATAATACATAATATAGATAGATTATCTAGCTTAATTTTAAAGTGTAATTTCATCTTCACCTATAATTTTGAAATGAAATGTAGCTCTTTGTTTATTAGAGTCAGACTATAAATAGTGGTTGTCTTAAACAATTTATTCATTTGTTTCTTTATTTGTGGCTTATATTATTGTCACAGATCAGTTACAATAAACAAATGTGTATCTCTCACTAAATTGAAATATCCCTTCCATGTGAAAGAATAAAAAAGTAGGTGTTTGCACTATCACTTACTCACAGCAGTTCTATATGTTGCAATAAATATAGATGCATCTAACCGGTATTGTGCAGGATCAATTCCTGATGGTTCTAGTGATATAGGTGAGTATGTCATTATTAAGGCAAAGCGGTTCATGTAAAAAAAATTATATTTACACACAGCTACACACATAGAAGCCAAAGCAAGCAGAATAAATGAATATCCATCGTTGAGTACAAAATCAATATGCAAGCTACATGAGAAATTCAGAGGGCTAGGTTATTAATCATTAATATTGTCAAGAGATAGCCGATTGACTCGATGTGAGAGCAGTGTTGACATTTCTCAACCAGGAACTTTGCTCTGAACTCACAGCCCCCCATGGATCACACTGGGGATTGTCAGTGGGTCAGCACTTGCAGCCTCCCGCTTCCATCAAGAACAGAACAACTCCAAGACTTTTCTTTAGATGAAACTATTCAGACCAGGGGTCAAAGTCACTGCAGCTAATGTAAAATGCCAGGTTTTAAAATGGGGGGCACCCTGGTAGCTCACCAGGTAGAGCATATACCTCTAAGGCTGAGTCCTTACCAAGTTCCCGGGTCCGGCCCGGAGACATTTCCACTGTCTCTCCCCTGCTTTTCCTCTCTCTAGCACAACTAAGGCAGAAATGACGAATAAAACATAAAAAAAATGGTTTTAAAACAACATTTGGAAAAGCAAAAGAAACAGCTGAAAACAGAAAATAAGCATCTGAGGTAACATCCATACACGGAGTCTGCGGGGGAGGGCAGGGGGAGCACTGCCCCTACTAGTGGCTGAAACAGGTAATTGCATTCTTTCAAAAATTATTGGAATGCCCAGATATTTATTTTAACTAACAGAAAACAACCAAATGGTGGTAGGTACTACATCTAATTTCATATACTGCAGTTTATGTACTGTTTTACTGCAGTACAAATATTTTTTATGGGTTCTGTGACAAGTGACAAGTAGCTCTCACCTGAGGCCATTGTCGACGCATATGTAGGACACATAAAACGAGAATTACTGTTGCACTAGTCTGGACATCTTGCCATGGCATCGTTGCAATAAAGGTCGCCTAAATACCACGTATATGCATTTGCTGTGAGCTTACTAATTGATGGCGTGTTTTTTGTACATTTGGACTTTAATTCTACTCTGTTTAACCTGTAAGGAGTTGGCTGGTGAATGTGATGCGTGTAGGCCTTGCTGGATACACGGGGACCTTTTTTGAGGATCTACTGATTGCTGTGGAGGATTTTTTTCATGTCATTGGATTACGGCAAAATACAGATCTCTTTTCCTAACGTGTCTTAATGTTTTATGGTGTGATTGCGCTTCGTTTCTGCGTTTGAAGAGGCATCTCAACAGGGCGAACACTGATTGGTGTCGGGGCATTCCACCACCGTCTGTCTATTTTTCCAAGACAGATGGATTTTATAAGGGTGAATTGTTACATAAATTGTTACAATGCAATTTCAAATCTGCTTTAAAAATAAACATGTATGATTATTTACCAGGTTTGTTTTGTCCATATATGCTCGTGCTGTGTTCCCCATGTGGTAGGACAGGTCTCAGCTGCTACAATGAGCCCCCGGCTTTAATGTCAAACTCCGCTTATGGTTATATTAGTGTTGGACTTAATGATATACTTAATGATAGTAACCATATCACTTCCATAGAGGGTTAGTAGAATACAGCTGTTACTAATATTGATAGCTAGTCTGGAAAAAAACAAAAAAGTCTATATTAATTTTGATGAAATGAGATGAATGAGATATATAACATTTTCATCAAAATTTATGTAGACTCTTTTTTAAATGGCTAAGATATGGCAATTGCCAAGTGTTGCTGCATAAAACCCCACTGCATATAACCTCACTTTTTAAAATTGACCATATGACACTATATAAGATCAAAGAGAATGATCTAATATGAATTCTGCCGCAGAGCAGATTTTTTTCTTTAATCTTCACCTGTCATAACATTCTTAAAAGAACACCCTTCTTTTTTTCAACATTGCATTAGGAGAGTTGCTGCCCTTCTTTTGTTCTTGCAAGTCAACACAAGCAATATTGGCTGAAGGCCTACAAAAAAAATAAAAAAGTCTCTTTTGCTGCTGCTTAAATTTCAGAGTGAGGAACGCTTGACCAATCAAGCGCGGAATGCTCTACCGATAGAAATTACTACCAAAGCCCCTGGAGCATTCATCTCAATTTCTGCAGGTTTGGGTAAACAGCACCTTATTCGCTTACAAATCAAGTAATTAACACTTAAAACAGAACTGAGCCTCGGCAGGATCAAGGTTGGATGATGTGGAGCCCCTAAAGCAAAGTTTGAAGAGAGATACTGTGGAGTGAAGGTGAAAAGAAAAGGAGGAGAAATGATCATTTGTCTGGTCTCAGGGTGGGGAAAAGGAGGTGCCCTTTGAATTACCAATGAGACAAGCAGACATGGCCAGCAGCAGTGTGACATTGACACCATTCTTCTCAGCACTACGTCTCCCCTGCTTCCCACTTCTCTCAATGTGTTGTGCGCTGCCTCCGCTTTGTAATCTTTTCATCTCCCTCTTGTTTTCTTCTGGCATGGTGCTGTGTCCTGTTTTATTCTGTTCTTCTCTGATCTGTTTTCTTCTCTAGTACTGTGCTCTGTCTCGTACTACTCTTTACTGTTCTGCTGTGTTTCTCTCAATTAAACAAGAGGAATATCATGTCATCGTACTGACAACTCATTCTCTGTGAACAGCTGCGCCCGAGGCACGTTCTCAGCAGAAGATCCTTTAGGAATAGGAACACAGAGCTAAAGGTAGAGGCAGATGAATATTCAACAAGCAAAATGGCAAAATGTGGGTTTCAATCATAGACAGTCCAAAGTGTTGCAGTCTATAAACAAACAGCAAAAAGGAAATGCTTGCACAGTAGCTTTAGTCCAAACCTTTCGCTGAGGAAAGCCTGACTATAGTGAAAACAATGGTCAGTTCATTACTGGCTTTAAGCTGTTCATCTTCAAAGAGACTTGCCAAATGAATAACACTATTTTTTTCTAGGTCTCCAAACAAGCAAAAGAACCAATACTGGCAAAGTTGTTGTTTTAGTAGTAGAAGTCAATCTTGAGCCTGGACAATAGCTCAGGGCTTATCACATGTGAGGGAAGAGATGGAGGAGCAGCCCACTTGGGAGGGCATGTTTGGAATTTGTTGGCAGCCAGTGGAATTGATTCTAAGTGTGTCTAGCAACAGAGGTCATCATCAAATTGTGAGACGTCGGAGATGTAGAGGAGAAAAAGGAGTGGGCTGAGAACTGCACTTTGAGGGACACCAGCTTCAGGAGTGAAAGGGGTGGAGAGGTAAGCTGGAACCTCGATCTTTATATGTCAGTTGTGGAAGAATTATAATGTAGATTGGAAGTGGTATTTGTAGTTTTTTGTCATGTAGTCTGTGGAGTAATCCGTTATGCCATATGGTGTCGAAAGTGTTTTCTATGTCAAAGAATAAAGCTGTGGTAAACTCTTTCTTGGAGAAACTGCAGTTGATTATTTTGTTTTATAACTCACCGTTTAAGTTATATATGGGCTAAGAGTTCTGCATAATTAAGGGTGTGCCGCTTTGAATGAACAGTGGCTGCTATCACAGGAGGCGAGCATAGACTGTAGCCTTCATTCACCCCACCTTTGCGCCATCCTTGCTACACCTTTAGCCCATATTTGGATTGCAGAAGACAGGCACTGCTAAGATGGATACCGCTGCCACTGAGAACTGCATACCTTGAGCTTCATTTTGGATCTTTAGAAACCTACGGGTTACGTCAGGAGACTATGTCCATATTTTATACAGTCTATGGTTGGTGGCCTTTTGCTAGGGTGAGTGACATGGTGTGTTTGTTGTGGCCATGTCAAAAGTTTTCTACAATCATGGTCATAATGTGGATTTGAGACAGGAGTGACTGTTGTGATTTCTGAATAGGGTTGCTTTTCCTTGGTTATTTTAAATGGTTTGGCCTAGATGCGTGAGGGTATTTTTTTTTTAATTTTCCGCCAGACACTGTGTGGGTTGGATCTGTAATCACTGTCCAGTTGTCTACACTCAGCATCTTGTTTTATAGACATGAACAGCATTTGTAGAAGTTGACAAGGTCTGAGAATAAGCCCAGGTCCCTGCTGTTCTGTCTGGAGTACTACTACTGTATGACTACTACATTTAATTTTATTTGTTGAGGAGGAAGTTTCACTGAATGCTGCTTTTTTTCATACTGCAAGTTAGTGCATGCACAATCTAGAGCAGTCCTTCACATGGGTCCTGGCACACGCACACACACACACACCCAAAGCCCGATGTTGATGTCAAGAACATCCAGGATTCAGGAATGCACCTTTCCCTTTTACCTCTGGCAGCAGTATCTTTGTAGTAGTTGAAGTATCTTTTTCTTGGGAAGAGCTCAGAGGAAAATTGATCATTTGTGATTGTCCAGCCCACATACCAGGGAGAGGATATTCAACGTCTGGGCTGTGGACAGTATGAATGGTTCGGGCATTTCAGATACACTCCTCAAACGCATTAAGGCACCCACTAAACCCCACATTTTTCCATAACTCACGTTTTATGTTTAACAAATGTGCACAAAACATAATGTGGCTTTAGTGCGAGATAAAGCTAAAAGGAGAACCCTACAGTAATTATTACATTCAATTTAATGTGGCGTATGTTGTCAGATTCGTGTTAGTCTGAGTGTGATAACATTGTCCCCAGGGTCTTGCTGTACCCACACACAACAAAAAAAAGAGAGATAGAGCTTCACATTTTGTCAGGTCTAGATTTCAGGTCTGAAATAGCACATTAGTTATTTTTCTAGTTATCAGTTCCTTGAATGGAAATTCCAGCATGTGTTAACCTGGTTAACTGCAGTAAAGGATTCTCAGGGGACTACTTTCTGTGCTTATTGTTATGGTTTGGGTGTTTAGTCTTGTCTTATTGTGGTAGTCTGTTTTCCTGTGTTTATTTCTTAGCCTGGTTACTGTCAGGTCTTGTGATTATTGTATGGAGTTATGTTTGGTCTTGTCTTGTATATGTTCTGTTTCCTGTTTTATTTTGAAGTCGGGGTCTCGGTCTCGTCTTGTCTTTAGTTTTACTTCCTGTGTTTTTCTGCTCCCGTGATTACCTGATGTTTTCCACCTGTTTCCCAGCCTTCTTGTCACCTGCGTCTTGTTACCTTGTTACCCGCTGGATTTAGTCTGCTTTCCTTATCCTGTGTCAGATCATTGGGGTAGTTTCTGTGTGTGTGTCTGCCTGCTTTTGTCTCTGTGTTCCTATTTCTTGTGGTTCCTGTCCTTACTTGTTACTTTGTTTTTTGGATACCTGGCCTCCTGTTTTCTGGACACTTTCTGTTGTATGGATTTCTTTGTTAAGCTCAACTTTTGCCTGCCTCCTCTCTGCACTTGGGTCCACCAGTCCATGCAGCTAATGACACTTATTTTTGGTTCAGAAATAAGGGTTACTTTAAGAAAAACAAAGCTTGTCAGGTTTTTAGGAGTATGTACCTTTCAATGGGTAGAATCGGGTTCCTAGGCTGTCTGATGATACTTGGCCACTTGGTGGCAGGAAAATGGGTTGGAAAAATGATGAGGGGGTATTGTACAGTATGGCAACATTATGACACTGTATGTGGCTGTATTATTATATAGTCTGTGTACACAATGTCTCCATTGGACATAGATAGTGGTGGGTTGGAAAGGGTTATAATGTACACAGCAATGATAATTTACCCCAGGTTGACAACAACCACAATGCATTGTGATTGGATCAATTCTGACTCTGGCTCCTCTTATTCACTGTATTTCTTTGCACCTTTTTCATAAGGAATATCTAGAGGCTACCACAAAATAAACCCACAAACAACAGCCCTCCTGCTGTGCAATGATCTCCTCATTACTGTTTGTGTAACATGCAGCTGACGTAATAGCTACCTAGTAAGGCCATGAAGCAGATACAGATGGCAAAGAGGGAGCTGAAGCTCAGGCCCACGTCCTCCCGATAGATGGCCAATGTTGTCTCACAGTGGTGTCCTCTGTAACCTTCTGGGCAGTGGCAGGTGAATTTGGAGGGTGACTGGGCCACACAGGTCCCCCGGTGGCAAGGCCGCGTAGCACAGAGGGTATAGACACAGGACTTTCTCGTCCCGTTCACACGGATCATGTGGCCAGGAGGACATCTGCAAAGAAGGGTTGACAACAGGGAGGGGAAGAAAGGAAACCAAAATAATTCATTTTGGACATGGATTATACTATACTGGAATACTATGTTAAGATTTTCAAGGTAAGGTTTGTGCAAATGACGATTTATTTTGTTTGTTGAAAAGTAAGTCAGTAACTCACGATGAATGATGTTGGGAACGAAACAGTGTCTTAAATTTAATAGCTGGGAGTGATAATCAAAACAAAATTTTGCATAAGGATTGAGTGTGGGAGTATTACACCGTATCAAAGACAGATTAGTGACATGTGAACCGTATCATTTGATGATCAGTTCTTTTGAAGCCTACACACCTCCTGTTGTGATCATTTTGCTGACGTCTGCCTCCATAATGTGTACAACGTCATGGCCACACACATTCATGAGCGACTGGCTCGTGTGAGTATGCTCAGCCTCACGGCACAGTGGATTGACAAAGATTTGAACATCAGAAAAGCAGTGATACAATCCCAGGATAACATATCAATGTTATTGATGTTATAATAGCTTTTACACTTACATAATAACGGATACATTAAAGGTTGTTGAATGACTTTAAAAGTTTGTTATAATGAAGATTTTATAATGAAAAACAACAACAACAAAACATGAGTGTTGGTCAAGGCTATAAGACAAAGAATTTCACTAACTTAAAGGAATTTAAGAAGGAAATTAAGGATTTTCTAAAGTAGTATCTTCCACACATAGTTTCATACGTAACTTACTGTGTGGAAGTCCGGGGAAATACATTGAAAGCGTATCCATTTTTTATACTTCAAAGGAGAGCCAGAAGGATTGGAAACAGAAGTACTTACAATGACCTCAAACTCACTGTTTATCAAATTATTTTACTTTATAATGTAGAGAATTAGTTGACTTTAAAATAGCTCAAATTATGCATGAAAAACAATTACCTGAAAGTATCTAAAGGTTGTTGAGTCAATATGATTTTATTTCCAACACGTAGATTTAGATGTGCATGACACCAGATTTGATTAGGTGAACGTGTAAGAAAGATTCAACAGTTACAGGTGCATCAAAGAAAAACACAGCATGTAAATAAAAATGATGGAACATGGGGAATAAAACAATCAGACTGGACAGTTACAGCATAAGAAGATAAAATTAAGATGAGTATGAATGTGCATATGTGTTATTGGATGTTTATTACTATTTCCCACAGTTAAAAAATAATGACTTTTTCGTGAATCAGTGATCTTCCACTGATGTTTTTCCCTCAATTGAGAATGAACTGGAGGAGAGGACAGTGCTGACTGCGACACTGGCGTTAACAAGGATGCTTTTATGCAGACGGGGGCACATTTTCTGCATCACTTCAGAAAGCGCCGTGATAATTAAAAGCTCATTTGGGTGTAACAGCTCAAACAAACATTTTACGAGGCCAGTAATTCAGCATCCCTTTGGCTGTCTATGGAGCAGCTCCCTGGCTGTACATTTTGACGACATCAGAGATGAGTTTTGCCTCTGGTCTCTGGAGATTTCTTCAAGCTTATAAATATTGACTCGACTTAATTATGAAGCAGCCACATTAAATTCAAAATGTGACAGTAATTTACCTCATAACTGTTCCCCTTCCACCGTAAAACTAATCCAGACAAAATACTAAAGGGTTCCCACTGTATCATCTACCAAACTCAGTCTCGCATGAATCAAATTCATATGCAACTAAGCTCCTCTGTATTTTACGGAAGAACATTTGTTTATTTACAATACATTATTAATTCACAAAGAAAATTGGTGTCCTTAAAAGGTTGGTTTTTCCTACATTTTTTGAAGTAAGGCGTTAAGATCAATTTCCACAAGATGTTTTTGTATTCCTCTGTTTAATCAACTTTAGCATTGGTGTGTAAACTTTCTCAAGCCACTGTACATTACATTAGATACATTTTGGAGGTTTTGGATGCTAAAAGGGGCTGTCTTTGTCATGTTTCTGAATTGGAGAAGGCTTTTGAGAGTTGTTGTTTTCAACTTGCCTTTTGTTGTCTTTTGCAAGAGCAGCAAGCACCCAACGTTGTCTGTCTACTGTACCACGTGTGTTGGAGATAATGTCAGCAAAAATTTAAAATATGAGAACATATAATAAAATAACAAATCATGAACTTACTACACCGTGTTAAAACACTGAAATGTCATTTAAAGCTGATGTATTTCAGATTTGTTGTTTTGGCCACTTGAGGGCAGCGTAAAAGACTGCGAGCAAAACAGTGACGTGTTATCATGTTATCAATGTTATTGACAATGCTTGTCAGGAATAACGGCGATGCTTGGACCCAAATGCAGTTCAGAGAAGAGAAGATAAGATAAGAAAACCTTTATTTATCCCACAGTGGGGAAATTGCGGTTTGCAACAGCAAAGATAGATAAGTGTACAGAGATAGATAAGTGTCCAAAATATAGCAAACTGTCTTATAAAATGTGACGGTCGCTGGACAGTACAACGGACACTGTTGACTCTGTGCAACATATCCTCTTATTAGAAGATCATTTATTTAACAAAAACTGAAACTAAAAATGTCCAGAGGTAACACAAACAACAAACACAAGGTGTCCAGAGGTAGGCGAGCAAAAACTTACAAAAAAAAGTAATCAGAGTAATCAGGCAGGACACAAAACCACAGGGAACGTTAGACAAAACAATCCAGAGACAGGACAGCACCGAACTCGACAACACCATACGATGATCCCACACCACAGAGAATAAATACATGAGAATGAGGAGAAACAAGACACAGGTGACACCAGGGCTCCAACAGGTGAAACATATCAGGTTGGGGGAGACAATCACCAGGGCGGGAAAACACATGACGGGAAATAAAACCAGACAAGACAAGACAGACTACTACAAAATAAAACAGGAAACAACAACAGAACCTCAAAACCAAATAGAAACTCAAAACCACGACAGACCACGACAATGAAGTTGTTATGGCCAGTGGTGGAAGGAGTATTCAGATCCATTACTTAAGTAAAATTACTAATACCACGCTGTAAAAATACTGTTACAAGTAAAAGTCCTGC
Source organism: Etheostoma spectabile (assembly GCF_008692095.1). Classification (NCBI taxonomy): domain Eukaryota; kingdom Metazoa; phylum Chordata; class Actinopteri; order Perciformes; family Percidae; genus Etheostoma; species Etheostoma spectabile. Next base: position 22,682,780 of record NC_045733.1, on the reverse strand, counting down.
ATTGGACATGTTAAGTAAAAGTATGCAAGTATCAGGAAAATGTACTTAAAGTATTAAAAGTAAAAGTAGTCAATGCAGAAAAATCCTCAAATTTGGAAACTGGAAACAATCGAAACACTGTCAATCAACTAATTGATTGATGGTCTAATCATTTCAGTTGGACTTGTGGGCCCTTATATTGTTGGCTAATGTAATTTATAATAAAACATCACATTTTGTAAAGTACATGCACTTTGTCTGCAAACATCTTAATTTGTAAAGTAACTATGAACTAAATCAGATGAAATTTCAGATAAATATATGATTGTTGCTTCGATTACAGGCCCATGCAAAGCACTTTAACATTTTAATAAAATGAAGTTATGGATGCTGCTGTTCAGGAGAGGAGTTTAGCAAACAGATAATTGAACGGCATACTGGGCTTTTTAAAATAAAAAAATGTTTTTAGTCGAGCCCCGGGGAGAAGAAGTATGTGTGTTATTATTCGACTATTTGAGTGAGGCCTCCCAGAGTAATCAGGCATCAAACACTGGGCTTGGAGGTCTCACTGCCAACACTTACTACTCTCAAATCATCTTCCAAGGTGCAGGTCAAGTGGTGGCAAGAGAAACAGGCAAACAAGTACGCAGGGTGGGGATGGAGGGTGTGAGGGTGTGTGTGTGTGTGTGTGTGTGTGTGTGTGTGTGTGTGTGTGTGTGTGTGTGTGTGTGTGTGTGTGTGTGTGTGTGTGTGTGTGCATTGGTACATGGGTTGAAAAAACTGAGCAGGAGCGAGCAAGCTGAGAGCCATACAAACCAAGAAATGGAGGGGCAGAGTGCAAAAATGAGAGCTATTGTAAAAAAAAAAAAGAAGAAGAAAAAAATGAGTAGGTGGATGGATGATGCTGGTGAGCAGATCAGAGGAGTGAACAAAAGGTAAGGGCAAGATTAAAAGCAGGGCTGCAAAGACTGAATGGAGGCTGATGTTTCCAATGGCAGAATAAAATTGCTGATATTAGTGCATGTGGCTAAGAGCACTCAGCATTTGATTCCACAGGAGCCACAGGAGAGGGTTGTTAGTTTGCTGTGCCTTTTCAACGCACAACATTTCTCATTTCCTGCTGACAAACAAACAACCCTCATACAGGAGTGTACGTGAAATGTTGATCATGCAAAAGTGTGAATCCCATCTGGGTAAGAGTGCTGGGGAAATAATTTATTTTTCACCTCCGACATGTTAGGCGTGTAGCTTAGTAACCGAGCAGATGGGGTTCACTGCCTTATAAATTACCTTTCAAAGGAAGACATGGCTGTAGCTGAACACACTAGCGCTTATTGGGATTCAAGTTTCAGAAGTCTCTCTCTTGTCTTCCCTTCAAAATTGAAAATCTATTTGACGCTTTTTTATCGATGTTTTTAACTTTTGCTTATGTTTTTGTCCTTTTTTCCAACACTTTTTGTAAATGTTTGTCACTTTTTTGACGTTTAACACTACGTAACAAAACTTAACTTTAGTTTTACAGTCATTTTTTTAGAATTTAGAAAGGAATGGATGTTGATGGATAATCACAGACTGGAATATGTCAACTTTTACTCAATACTATTTTAAAACCACTTCAATCTTTTTTTCAAATGCTATAAAATTGAATAAGACCCAAAATTAATGAAAGTAGAGATTTGTACTTGCCAAAGAGCGTTGTGTGGAATCAATCATGTTATTTTGGGTAGGTAAATAGAACACTGATATAGGAAAATGGGTCACTTTGACCGAGGACAACATGAGGGTTAAACCGAAACTTGGTAGTGTAGATGTAGCCTGACATTAAACACCACAGCAAGCATAGTGTAGAGGGGGGTGTCGTGGCAGAAAGTTCTGGCAGAAGAAGAAAACAAGATCCCGGCTCAACTTTTTGCTGCAGTGTAGTCTAGTATCAGCCAGCAAGTCACCCATAAGGCCAATCATGCTTCGCTTGCTAACACCGCGGTCATAGAGGAAGGCTGCTGTTGTTGTGACTACGTGCCAGAGCTGAACAATCATCCCTCAAAGAGTATAACTGCCCCCGCTGTGTCATTTTCTTTGACAAGCCTTTAAATTGGACTTCTGGTTTGCATTTCCCCCTCCCATCAACCCGCAGCAACACTTGTATATATGTTTGTACATTCTTTCCTTTTTATTTTTTGTCTTTATTTCTGAATAGTTGTACTGGTATTTCATCCTTTTCATTATTTCTTGTACAGTCTATATGTGTGGTGTGTGTCTTATATTTCTGCTGCTGTACCGCTCATATTTCCCAATTTTTGATCAATAAAGTCTTACATGCACACCAGTGTAGCCTGGAACAACATCCCTGGTGGTGTTTCACTGGCACATGTGTGCAGAGGCCGGGCAAAATGAATAGGTGATGTCATACGCAGAACCGCAGGAAAGAATTTGAAGCAGCTCCACAGTATTTCTCCTCTGCCAGGCAGGCTGAGGGGGTCGCGGCACAGAGCTGATCTGAGTTCACGTGACACGCCGCCCATGACTAAGAGGCTAAACCAGTTTACTTGCTCATTTGTTTTTCAAAGAGCAGAAAGCAATTTCAAAAGAATACAAAATGAGCACATTGCATTTTGTGATGACCTTCAACCAGGTTGGCACTTGGAGATTTTCTGGCAGTCACAACGCATTCTTCACTGTGGTTTTTAATCAAGAAACATAGAAGTGAGGGACGATAAAGACAAGTTAATTCCAGCTACGAATTTACACTTACATCCACAGTCCTGAAACGTCCGGCAGAAAACGGTACACTAAGGTCAGAAAGGATGCTGTTCAGATGTTGAGGCATAATTAGAAGTACAGTCAATATGCGATCTGTATCTACCTTTAATCCAGAGTGATTATTTCATCACTTTGGAACCACCAGAGTCACATTCCTCTGAGCTTTTGATGCAATCAGTAATGTACTAAAACCTGTTTAAAGGTGTACAATTGGCCTTGTAGAAAGTTGAGGGACTTACAAAGACAAATTGATGCAGAAAGGATAAGATGTATTTACTTTTTATTTCCTAGTCTGAGCTATAAAAAGATGGGTCCTTACCACATTGCAACTCCACAGCATCATTTTACTTGGTAAATGCCCGTGCCTTTCAAAACTCCACATCCACAGTTTTTGTTGCAGTCTTTCGTTATAGATGTGTTGTTACTGAGTGTTCTACAACTGTACACACAGCAGTGAGTTAAAAGAGTCATAATAGCAAGGATGAAACCCATCACAGCCTTGATTCAGTGGGTCCTAAACCTTTTTCTGCAGCCCCCCCCCCCCTTTTGTAGATAAAATATTGTCAAGCCCATTCCCCATTGTGAGGTGCACCACAATACATACATTGGATTTTTTTTTACTCTTTCTTTTCATAGTTGTGGTGTTTGGTGTGGCTTCATCATCTAATTTACATTTATCTGGCAGTCCTTTAACAAACTTTGCTAGCTGTGCAGCAGAAACATGCGTATGTATACAGTGGTGTGAAAAAGTGTTTGCCCCCTTCCTCATTTCCTGTTCCTTTGCATGTTTGTCACACTTAAGAGTTTCGGAACATCAAACCAATTTAAACAATAGTCAAGGACAACACAAGTAAACACAAAATGCAATTTGTAAATGAAGGTGTTTATTATTAAAGGTGAAAAAAATCCAAACCATCATGGCCCTGTGTGAAAAAGTGATTGCCCCCTAAACCTAATAACTGGTTGGGCCACCCTTAGCAGCAACAACTGCAACCAAGCGTTTGCGATAACGTGCAATGAGGCTTTTACAGCGTCCTGGAGGAATTTTGGCCCACTCATCTTTGCAGAACTGTCCTAATTCAGTTACATTAGTGGGTTTTCGAGCATGAACGGCCTTTTTAAGGTCATACCACAACATCTCAATAGGATTCAGGTCAGGACTTTGGCTAGGCCACTCCAAAGTCTTCATTTTGTTTTTCTTCAGCCATTCTGTGGTGGACTTGCTGGTGTGTTTAGGATCATTGTCCTGCTGCAGAACCCAAGTTCGTTTCAGCTTGAGTACACGAACAGATGGTCGGACATTCTCCTTCAGGATCTCTTGGTAGACAGCAGAATTCATAGTTCCTTTTATCACGGCAAGTCTTCCAGGTCCTGAAGCAGCGAAACAGCCCCAGACCATCACACTACCACCACCATATTTTACTGTTTGTTGTGGGTTGGGGTTTGTGTTTGGGGTTATTTTCCCATTTGGCCTTCCCGGTGTTTTTGTCCCGGTTTTCTCCCTAGTCTGGTGTCATAGATTCTGTCTTATGTTTCCCTGTGTGTGTTTGTTATGCTTTCTGCTTTATTTTGGTAGTCAACTTCCTTTCTTGTCCTGTCTAGTCTAGCTTTACATTGTTTGTCTGATTGTCCAGCCCCGCCCTAATGTGATTCACCTGTTGTCTCATCTGTTCCCTATTTCCTCATTACCTCATGTATTTAACCCCAGTATTTCCTTTGCCTCTTGTTAGATCCTTTTGTTCTCCAGCGTGTCGTTACCTCTCCTCTGTTCCAGCTCCAGTAAGACTTCCCCGTGATATTTTTGCCTGTTTACCTTCCCCTGTGAGTTTCCAACCCTTGTGCTTCGGTTTTTGGTTTTTCTCTGGCTCCCTGTGTTTTGACGTTTTTTGGTATCTGTTGCTGCTGTGTTTTCCCCCAATAAACCCTTTTTGCCTTCCACCTGCTACACTGCGTTTGGGTCCTCCTTCCGCCCCCATCACAACACTGTTGGTATAATGTTCTTTTTATGAAATGCCGTGTTCCTTCTACACCAGATATACTTGGATACACACCTTCCAAAGAGTTCCACTTTTGTCTCATCGGTCCACAGAATATTGTCCCAAAAGTCTTGGGGATCATCAAGATGTGTTGTGGAGAAATTGAGACGAGCTTTGATGTTCTTTTTGCTCAGCAGTGGTTTTCTCCTTGGAACTCTGCCATGCAGGGCATTTTTGCCCAGTCTTTTCCTGATGGTGGAGGCATGAACGCTGACCTTAACTGAGGCAAGTGAGGCCTGCAGTTCTTTGGACGTTGTTGTGGGGTCTTTTGTGACCTCCTGGATGAGTCGTCACTGCGCTCTTGGGGTAATTTTGGGCGGCCGGCCACTCCTGGGAAGGTTCACCACTGTTCCATGTCTTCGCCATTTGTGGATAATGGCTCTCACTGTGGTTCGCTGGATTCCCAAAGCTTTGGAAATGGCTTTAAACCCTTTCCAGACTGATAGATCTCAATTACTTTCTTTCTCAATTGTTCCTGAATTTCTTTGGGTCTCGGCATGATGTGTAGCTTTTAAGGATCTTCTGGTGGACCTTACTGTGTCAAGCAGCTCCATTTAAGTGATGCCTTGATTGTGAACAGGTTGTGGCAATAATCAGGCCTGGGTGTGGCTAGAGAAATTGAACTCAGGTGTGGACAACCACAGTTATAGTATGTTTTAACAAGGGGGGCAATCACTTTTTTCACATAGGGCCATGATGGTTTGGATTTTTTTTCACCTTTAATAATAAACACCTTCATTTACAAATTGCATTTTGTGTTTACTTGTGTTGTCCTTGACTATTGTTTAAATTGGTTTGATGTTCCGAAACACTTAAGTGTGACAAACATGCAAAGGAACAGGAAATGAGGAAGGGGGCAAACACTTTTTCACACCACTGTATATATATATATATGGTGTTGCCGTAACATACTAGCCTGGATGTTTTTCTGCTTGTTCACTACTTTAAGTGGATGGAAGTTGACAGCCACATTTTCCTTCTGACAGCCAGCTTTCTTATGCGCACGTGAGCAAACGTTTCTTGTGCCATAAAATTGCTGTCATGGAATTTGACATTTTCACCAGCTTTAGAACAAACAAAGTCTTACGGATGCTTTTTCTTCAACAGTTTTCCCACGTTCTAAAGTAGGTCAGGGCCTGGTTGTTTCAAAGCACATTTACTATGTGGCCGTGAACAATACTAATACCAAGGTGAAAAGCTGAAAAATAGCTTCAGAGGAAGAGAGAGTAGGTTTTAATGCACGCGTCTTCATGCCTTTGGGTCCAAGTGATGAGTGTGTATGTGGAACATCTGTTAGGAATGTGCGGTTACAACGGGTGTGTGCATGTGTGTGTGTACGGGTGTGTGCATGTGTGTGTGTACGGGTGTGTGCATGTGCGTGTGTGTGTGTGTGTGTGTGTGTGTGTGTGTGTGGTGTGTGTGTGTGTGTGTATATGTGTGTGTGTGTGTGTGTGTGCACGTGCACGTGCACGTGCATACCTGCATTCATGCACTCTCCACAAGTCAACACAGGTGAAGGGGGGACTACATTGGTTCCTTTTGCAGGAGTCAGACGAGCACCCAAGGGAGAGGCCTTGTATGCTGACCTGGGAAACCCCATCTCGCGGCTGGCTGTCCAGTGGCATGTAGCGACCATTGAGGCGTACATCCCTCATGCAGCCTGGAGGGAGAAAAATGGAACAGAAGCACAATGTTGTCACATTCAGCTCTACAGACACACAACTGGAATAGAGTTGTACCTTATGAACCTGGTGAGCTACTGGCTCCAGTTCTAGAACTTAAGAGCAGCATAAATCCACTAGTGATGGCCAAATGAACCCTAATGAAGCTGAGAACTTTTGTCTTTATTTTCTGAGCTCACAATATGGCGCTGTTTATTCAAAAAGAAAGACCCAGGGTGACCTATAAGTAAGAGCCCCATGTAGGCTGATTTCTTTGCCGTGTGTCACCCCCCCATCTCTCTCCAACCTTTTTTGTCTATCCACTATCAAATAAAGGGAAAAGCCCCCCCCAAAAGAAAGGCTCAAGGAATGGAAATTGTGTGTGCGTTAACCCTTTGTTGAACAGAGAGCGCCATCTAGTGGGCTCGGAAAATAAAGAAAATGCTTCACAGAGCTTCATTTGGCCATTACTAAAATCTACGCTGTGTTGCATTAACTTTTGTTTTAAAGCAGGGTTTTCCCTACCACAATAAACCCAAGCAGTTTTCGGCCCCGCCTAAGCCAAATGAATGTAAAATCAATGTGAGCATCAAAACTGACTAAATGACTTTTCCCAGATCTAGTTAGGGGTCCAAGCCCGAGGATGCGTGCACCGCAGTAATCGCAAGGCGATACGCGGTTCACACAGCAGGGCTGTGGAACCCTATTGTTTTCGTAAGGATTTTTCATTGTTTTTCATTTTCATTTTCATTTTAGTTTTTCTTCTCCGCATAAAAGTGGTGCTGCAGCCTAAACCGTACATGGTGGCCACGCGCCACTTTCGGGAATGGTCCGAAAGTCCGCAAAGACCTCAGCCAAAAAAATTCATACACTTCTACCACTAGGTGGCGCTATACCAGGACAAAACGCGTTTGGCCCTATAACTCCAAAACCGTACATCGGATATTAAAACACCTTACATCCACGCGTTCCCTGGATCCTAATGAATCTCGTGATATAGGCCACGCCCATTTCCGCCTAGACTTTTATGCGTGAAAAATGGCGATTTATCAAAAACCTACTTTTTCTATCTCCTCCTAGACCGTGCAATGGATCTGCACGAAACTTGGCACATAGCATCTCCAGACCCACCTGACAAAAGTTTGCATAAAGATTTTTTATAGGATAAAAATTGCGCGTGTTACGCGCAAACAAAGTTTAGTTGGTAGTTATGAAAACATTGCCGTTGCCATATCTCGGCCAAAATAAATGCTATAAAATCAAAACTTTACGGTATTACTTGCTATGACCCCCTGAGGCTCTGTACCAAATTTCATGAACATTGGCCCCTAGGGGGCGCTACAAATAAAAAAAAGTGTGTTTTTCACGAACGTACTTTGCCATATCTCGGCCAAAATACATGGTATCAACACCAAACTTGTGGTGATTGTTTGGCATGCCGCACGGAAGCTTCATACCAATTTTGGTAACGATGGGCCATTAGGGGCGCTATAATCGACGTTTGTTGGTTTTGTGGACAAAGTCAATGCATTTAAATGGGGAATTTGCAATTGCAATATCTCTGCCACAGTAAATGCTATAAAAACCACACCAGTAATGATTGTTTCGCCCACCGCCCGGAGGCTCTCTGCCATATTTGGTAGACAGGCCCTTAGGGGGCGCTCTGATCAACATAGAACATTTCCCCGGGTCGCTGGGGACGACTGGCGCGGGGAGGCTTGGACCCCGTTGAAACTGCGTGCAGTTCTAGTGATTGTAGTTGCTCCCTAGTGGACTTATTTAGCAAGTTTTGTCTTTAAGCTTTTTGAGTGTTATTTATTCATTATCTGCTCTTGCTTTTACAACATTTAGACAGATATAGTAATGGGATGTGACATTGCATATTTCTTTTATTGAATAATGTAGCATTTTCTTTCTTTCTAAAACCTCTGCCAAATATGTGCACCTAAGTCTTCCACAGACCTAAGAAAACACTAATGAGGTGTGTATTGCAGCATTTTGAAATGGCATTCAAACTGTTGGAGGAAATCTCTGAAGGCGAAGATTTGCATACATGTTAAATATTGTACAATGCGCTCCGTGGTACACTGATAGCTGTGCTGTTTACACAAGTCACTGCTCCGCTGGGTTACACCCCTGAGACACTTATCAATGGGGTGTTAACATATTTGAAAGCCTGTTTGCAAAATGCTGGACACAGTTAATAGAAAACATTGCAAATAAGGGCAAAACCCTTTGGCTTGGAACAAACCCCAATGGGTCTGGATCCTAGTTGTAGTTAAATGATACTTCTGGTTAATTACAATATGGA